>NW_019214549.1:0-111385 GCF_002532875.2 Varroa jacobsoni
AGATTATATGCGTATGCCTACATAGATTAAATACCTATGCCTACATAAATACCTATACGAGATAAATATGCCAGATTTCAGCTTAGATTTCAGCTTACAGATTTCAGATAATATGCGTATAAATATGCCAGATTTCAGCTTAGATTTCAGCTTACAGATTTCAGATAATATGCGTATGCCTACATAGATTAGATACCTATGCCTAGATAAATACCTATACGAGATACTACATAAATACCATACGAGATATACGAGATACTACATAAATAGCTATACGAGATAAATATGCGTATGACTACATAAATACCTGTACAACATACATATATAGCATATAATAATGTGGCGGCGGCATATATAGCATACGGCGGCATATATAGCATATAATAATGTGGCGGCGGCATATATAGCATATAATAATGTGGCGGCGGCATATATAGCATATAATAATGTGGCGGCGGCATATATAGCCTCTATAATAATGTGGCAGCGGCATATATAGCCTCTATTAATAATGTGGCATACATAGCCTATCATAATGTTAATACGAGTACCATAAAATACAGCTAGCTATAATAATTTAGGCTACATAATGTACATATATAGCGAACCTATAGCCTATCATAATGTTAAGGCTATAGGCTATAATAGGGTGATGGCTACAATAGGCTATAATAATGCAATGCTTACAAGAGAGAAGACTATCACACAAATATTTATTTATATAGGCTTTATTTATATAAGAAATAAGTAGGCGAATAATATCATAATAACAATAACGGTATAGTAATGCAAGGCTTAGCAGACTTAGGCTTAAGCCTCACAACACAAAACTTACAAGGGTTTTGATTTTGAAGGTAAAGAGAGGTCGATATACATGACGTGAACGCCAGTTAGACGATTTGCAAAGACGACTGCAAATGGTGAAGTCAGTAGTAGCAAGCAGGCATTGTGTGCTTATAAGACAAATATTAGCACCAACGTAATAGAAAAACGCGTGCATCCAAATTGGTTATCTAGATCAGAGAGATCGTATAGACACCAAAGAAAAAGGCTTTTATACTAAACTCACGCTCTTTCATGCAAACAAGCTAATATGAGCTGATTTCAATCTTTACCCTTTTTAACATTTCCTAATATCTTTACGTCCGAGTAAGTAAATAATCTGCCATTTGTGATTTCCACGCGTGGCAGTAGCGTACAGACAATATTCAATCACATCGGCTACCGTCGGCTAATAAGGGATCAGCATGCGAAAACAAAGTGCCACAGACAACATGTTTTTGAAGTACTATGCATGCTGAGCTGAGTTCAATTGTCCTTCATAAGCCAATACACGCATGGTTTATCGAAGTACGTAGTGTCTCAGCATAACCAATCGTAACTATTAAACGCTTAGTCATCACAGCCCCACCGCTCGCTTTCGTTCTGGAAGTTTCTATATGAAATACGCCTCTTCTAGTAATCGACCAACTGCAGGAAAAATTGATAAAAATTAAGCAAGACCGACACGTATGTAGTCATGATATCACAACAGAGCTGAACATCTACCGTTAAACAGTTTTAAATTATTTAAAAAGAGGTGGCTTCGAAAAAGGCTTGACGTTGGATGCCAGACATGTTGGGACGAAATAATTTACTCAACCGTATTTCCCTCGTAAACTCGGAGTATTTCTAAATCGGTGATCGAAAGTGAATAACAAGCGACAATAATACGCAATTAAATGAGTCAATCAATGTGCTCCACAAACTGTGACAAAGCTCAAACTGACGCCAAAAAGATGATGCTATGTGTTTCGTGGAATTGGAGAAGAGTCGTGCATTACGATTGGTTGCCGCATAACAAAACGATTGATTGGACGTCTATTGTCAACAACTAACAAAATTACATCCAACAATTGAAAATTTAACAGGAACTAGTTAACAGAAACGATATCAGGCATGACGATGTCAGCATCACATTCTATGGAATCCTCTCCTTAAGATAGTTTAATTAAAAGTATATGCCAATATCACTTGCTGTAATTTTTCGCCTAGGAGCTGTTCAGAGACCAAACCATGGTGTCACCAGAAAATGGCACAAATTCCTTGATCCAAATCGGGATTATTTAACTAAATGATAGTATTTTAAAATAGAACAAAATAATTACTTCCAACTTGTTATATATATATATATATCAGTAAGTACACGTTACAGATACACTGATAATATCATTATTTTTACATTCGTATACCAAGCGTGTTACTACTTTTATCATACAAGTACACCTCGCCAATCAAGTATATGATCTTTCGATACTACTAGTTGAATAAGTCACAGCGCTATCGTCAACATGGGTTTTCAATACAACATAACACCTTTTTTCTATGCATTCGATCGCTCTTTTGTTCCCTTTGTGAAACATAATGAATACCACTAACTCGCCACTGTCAAGAAGGGCCCGAAACCAGTTTATTTCTTCCTTATTACTGACCATTTTACAGCGTTATAGGTGGATGCAGTTACTTTGCTTCTCCCTTTTTTGGTAAGATTAACAGATACCCAACACAGTGTTAACATAGACTTCCTTTGAGATATAAGACGAAGTATAAGTGCTCAGCTGTTTTGTGCGGCTCGAATGTTTACTATTTAGCACAGGTCATTTTCATGCGTTCGAAGAAACCTACGATCTCAATGGCGAAAAATTTCAAAGCCATATGCCTTAAGCTACTCTTGGTACTGTGACTTTGCATGATAGGCTAAAATGGTAAGGAAAACTGCGGCAGACACTCTGGAGCCTTCTGGAACAATCTCGACTCCTTTAGATAGCACTTTAATGTATGAGTCACAAACGATACAGGCATTAGTCGATGTCGAATTGATGAAACGCTGCTTATTAACGATTATCATACCGGGTCCGGCGTTTTTTTTTTATTAACAACTACGAGGCGGAAGAATGTGTACAGTTTTTTAATAAACAATGACATACAGTGATATTTATCAAATATGTATATTTATTACGCGCCTCACAGGCAAGTCACGCATATACACCACAGGTATTTCGAGGCACCATAACCACATTAACCTTAACTTTAAAAGAAATACGACTAATTTAGCCTAATTTATGCAAAACTGCGATCTGTGTTTTCATTTGCTTTATGTAGTCACCCGGCACAATAATATATTGGAAATGGTTGTGTATTAAAGGCGAACCTATCAGATTTCGCCGTAGACATGTAAGTATATTTAAACTGACAACTGTGAAGAACCATCGAAAATACCTTCGGAAACTCTAAAATTAAGTTTAAGATGAACTAAGCCTATATAGTTTCTCTAATCCACCTCGTAAGTGTCTAAATTGTAGCCACTGAATCATTTATTAGTTAAGATGATGTTTTTATGAGAACTTTACAAATTGCGCAGTTAATATTTGAGCAGGTGCCAGATAGGCTCTCTTTACAAAATTCTGGGAGGATAACAGCGATGTCCATAGTCATTAAAAACATGGAGAACAATCTTGAACATTCCATTATTTAACGGATGGGATTTTTTTATCTTATAACTCGTCTACGACAATACATTGAAATATGTTATTACTCCATCCTAAGAACAAGTGTTAATTAATGTATACAGTTTCACATTTGATGCACAAAACGTTTAGAAGAATGCAAACAGCCTATAACAATATGAATTTATAAACGGTAAAGTCTATCTAAACGACCATATGTAACGGCTGCCTGCGTTCCGTCATTTTGGAAGGTGTAGAACGTTAGCTTCACCGAACTACCTGTTTGGCCTTTGTTGCAAGAGTAGGAGTAGAATAGTTTTTTTGGATCTAGTAAACATTTGAAAAAATACTGTTAGCGTAGTCACTGTTGATGTAAAAGTTAAAATTCTTTCTTGGGCTAGCTTCGTCGTTTCTCCAAGGGTCACAAATATTCGCGAGCATCCCGACAGTTAAAAGGTCAGAAATAAATAAAAAATATAAGCGTGTCGTGTAATTAAAGTCCAAAAATTCTGCTGCGAGAAATTACCACCCATTGACCGAAATTGTATAGAGCCCGAGGAATATCCCAAGTTGCCTAGTCGATTATCACGCGGTAATGGAAGTTCAAAAGCTCATAGCAGTAAAAGTTACGCGAAGTGGAACTTGCGTAATTCGCTTTTGAGAAGCTATATGTGTTACTTAACACTCTTAATAGAAATGAATTAAAATATGATTTGTTTTATATTACTGCATAAAGCAATGGTCAATTTTGGTTGGTATGCAGCGTTTTTCATATTATTTTTGGCTGGAAACAAGCAATGTTGATTAATATTTTTCTGCGAAGTATTTTCAATAGTTTGACTTTGAGCGAATGAACATATCAATGAGAAATACCGAACGAAACTAAAGTTATATCACTAATTAATTATGCAAGCAATGAACTACCACGGATTGACTAATTTCAGTTGTTATTAATACATATAATAATATAATTGGACCGTGTAGTACAAATACACAGTTTTTTTATTTTATATTTCGATTTATGTTTTTACCTCTATACGAGCAAGTTCTTGAAATCACCTTTTTTTCAGCTATAGCGTCAAGAACTTGCCTTAGTGGGAGTCTAGTCAGGGTGGGTCTCGTTGGCGTTTCTCCGAACGACCTAAAATGTTTTTATGCTTGTAACATGGCTACCATACAAGCAGCTATCACTCTTAAATGCACAATATAACAACTGTAGCTGTATTTATACAATTATGTACATTTCCGCGCTAATGTGAAGGTAGGAATGCTATATAATAGTTTAAATAATTATAACTCAATAAATATGTCGCATTGTATCGCATATAATCGCGTTATGATTATTGATTTCTCAAACGAATTGGGTTGTTTATCGTAGCAAGCATGCTTTCAGCCATTATTTTTAATAATGGCAGAATGCTATTTGTTTGATAAAACAACGAACTCATTGCGGAATTAATAGGTCAGTCCTCGAAATATGCATAAAGATTAATTATTATCCAGTGGGGGAGCGAGCCCAAATAATGAACCTCATTTGTTAGCTAAAATTAGCGGTCGACATTGTTGCCAGTCTTCATGCGATCTCCGACGAATATAAGAAATAATTTCATTAGGTAAAGTGGAAGGTTAACAATAGGCACTGATTAAAAGGGCTCGAAATTCTATCAGAACGTGCGAAAAGCCATTTTTATGGTGCCAAAACAAACAGTACCTATCGCGAATTCAATTTCTCGACTAAGTCTCAATGCTTATTTGTTTTAGACTTCCTAAGCTTCTTGTAACATTTACATTTTCGACTTTCTTGGATCCTGGATTTTCGGATGTTTTAGCCTACTGTTAGCTCAAAATGCACGTTTGTTGTATTTGGGCGACATTAACAGTTTTAGACGCATTAACAGCACTTTCCTAATAGTTACGGTTACTAAATAATCCTTGAATTTGAAGAAGTTGTTAAAAATTATTTGTGACTCGTTTAACCCCGATTTTAACGAACGGCAGTTACGCTGAATAAACAGATTTTAGTGGAGATGTTGTCTATTTTTCGGCCAATGCGAGCATATGTAATAACATTTCTATGTTTCTTTTATGTTTACAAGATACCTATAAGTGTGAATGATCCGGGGAAGCTTTTTTGTCAAGGCTCAATGAGAAGAAAAAAAATATACGTATATAGAATAAATTTTGAAGAATGTGAGAATATATTTAAGTGTACTTCTTCAAAGATCTTTCTGTCTCTAACCCTTTATTAGTTCTCTGTACCTAAAGACACTTTATTGAAAAAAAAAAAATTCCTATTTAGGCAGCAAAGATGTACTTCCAATTTTAACATAAATTATTCATATTTATTATGATCCTACAAAACTACCGTAACATCTTCAAAAACGAGCAGGTCTTATTTGCCTGACGTATCTTTCCAGTTCCTCATCCGCCGACGCTGATTTTTTAAATAACTCTTTAGTCGGGCAAAAAATTCGGTAAGTTTCAGCTTTGAATCGCCCTGAATCTCTCCCGACGCGATCAAAAAAAGAAGAACAGATACTTCGTTTTACAAACGGAAAGAGCTTAGTAGATTGTTGTTGAACTTAGATAAATTTCCTCGGAAGTTTTACTAGGCAGCTGAACTTCCTACGGCCCATTTAAATACATTATATAATTTAATCTTTCAATAAAGCTACGTTGTCTTATATTTTTCGATCAGCGCTAGTGTATGAGTTTTAAGAGTAGCTTATATTAATTTGTCTACACATTCACAAAAGCTACCTTATATCACACTGTCGATTTTTGTTTTATCAGGAAGCAGACGTTGTCGAAGTGTTAATTTTTCTATAATTGCGAAATATGCACGGTCCGTCCATCAATAAAATCGTTAAAAATCATAAACCTGACTCTGTTTACATGAGAATATTATGTATGCACAAGGTTTTCATGGAACATCAACCATTTGAATTGCAGCATCAGCAAGAGCGGGACATTCGTTTTCGCATAATTGATTTGCACAAAAGGACTGACAGGCGTAACCATCGTTGCCTTCTCAGGGCTGAAATCATAAGGTTTTAATCTTGAGTGCTTCACACGTGTTTACCCTGGATCACCAGTAGAAGATACAATTCAAGACGAAAAAACTTCGTCGCAAGGTTTCCAACAAGTGTTACGTAGCAGTTTATACGGTGGAAAGCTGTCTTCAAGTTTGCTGCATGCATTTGCACAACTTAATTAGATATTACAAAGCCGTATTAGATAACACTGACGTAGCTTAAACTTGGAAAACTTTAAGCGCCAGGTTGTATTCAGTAAATAGACTAATTCCTTATTTTGCTGTTACCTCTTTTTGATTGAAAATTGGGTTGAGCCAACAATACTATGTGGCTAAGAGCAAGTAATACATAGTGTCATGACGAACAGTTGATACAATCAAATTGCCATTATATCAAACGTATTTTCCGTTCATTATTGAGTTTGTTCTGCTTAGTATTTCATTAATGTCGTCAAATATAGAAGGCGGATAACGGCCCTATCTGCTTAATTGCTGCCGATTTGATGCGTAATCGGCCGGTTACGGTTCCGTAAGTCTATCAAACCGCTTGAGACAAAGCTTGCAGATGGTATAACTACAACAATGATGTATATATTGCAGACAATGGCGATCTCCGCAGCGTCGCTTGCTGGTCGAATAGCGTTGGTGACGGGAGGAGCTTCCGGAATCGGTCGCGCTGTTTGCGTTGCCTTTGCACAAGAGGGCGCCCGGTGTGTTGTAGCGGATCGAAATATCAGCGATGCACAGAGGACTCAACACATGCTCGAAAAAGGTAAAAAAACATATATATATATAATATTGCAGGTTTGTTTTCAACAATCTTTTTCTCTCCACTGAATTGACCAGCAACGCGTCTGCCATCATGCACTTCCTAAGGTGACACATGGCATTGGCTATGACCTAATTGTCAGTATATGTCTGTCTGAACAACGATAAAGTCATTCCAATGGTATGAAAAAGGATGTGTGGCGTCGGCATGCGTCGAAAACTTTAGTCAGCTATATTTTGCGCCTGTCACACCTTAAAATCGAACGGACGAAGCATTCTGCAAGTCAATAAGAGGGAAAGCTGTTTTTGCGAATTTAATAGTCTCATAGGAAAAGCTTTCTTGTCACCAATGTCGGAAACCGGCTGATTGCTTTTATATTGGCCGAGTCTGATCGAATGCCGTGTTTAGATATAAATAGATGCCGTACTTAGGATTCGTAGGTTTTTGGCCCCAAGGAATGAGGCCTTTAAATATTTATTAACAAGTTTATTGATCCAGTGCAATTGAGCATGTCCTGCACTTGCAAATTCTGTTCCGAAAAATTCCTTTAAAAGACGAAAACGTCATGAAAGTGGACCAGGCAAAATATCCATTACCGATCACTAGGTACATTGGCCATTGGTAGCTTGAACGTTGCCGGAGTATTGTATAACCCAAAAGACATTTCGTTTAAGTCAAATAGATTATAGGGCATGGTAAATGCTATTTTCTCGATATTTCTTGCGTCCAGTGGGCACTGAAAATACCCTTGTTTACTGGGAAAGAAAATAGCTAGGATCTTAGCTTCGTACGATTCGAGAAATAGCTACGTTTAGCGCATCGTTTATACGCACTAAGGTATAAATGTCTTTTGTTTTGTAGTTCAGTTCCCTATAATCGATGCACAACCTACACCTATCGGCCTCTTTCTTTACTAGTACCACCAAGCTTCACCACAGGATCGACAACGATCTGACGATTTCTTACTCTACCATCATCCGGATCAAGTTCTCTATCGCCTTACTCTTTGCCAGGACGTAGTGCCAGTTGTATAGCCTTTTTGTAGGTTCCGTGTTTCTCGCATTTATTGGATATCGTACCGTACAGCAGCTTGAAGGTATCGGGCATTTGTTGCTGCTTTTGTTTATGGTTCTAGCGAATATAGGCAGCGCTGTCATTCAGTCGGCACGCGCTTTGCTTGCTACACCGGTCGTTTTAGCCCTCGTAGAGTGTGCAGATGAAACAGGACCGGAATTGAATTGCAACATCAAAAATCAGCCTCCCCCAGCAGTCATTCCTTTCAGCACCCGAAGAAATGATTCTCGATCAAAACGTATATGTGTCAATGGTCCGAATTAAGAAGAGTAATATAAGGATTGACTTTTTTTAGAAAGAGCCGCATTCGGAGCTAGCAGATATAGTGTTTTAGTTTCGCTGGATTACGCGTTAGCCAGTCGTATTCCATGTGGAAATGAACCGTCGTTGATCTTATTGCTCGAGACCATTTATCCTCCTGGCGCTGCGTGGCTTTATCATTTATCGAAATCGTAAATCTTAGCTTTAAATGAGATTAATCCAGACATAGTACCTCTTTATAAATAGGCCTATTAAATGATTCTTAATTAAGATGTTAAGTGATTCTCCAAAATAGCATTCCACTGAGATTATATATGATCACAAATATATAACGCAAGATTGTTTCTTGCCATCTTTCGGACCGAACAATAAAAACTGACCTTATCCTCAGCGTCCGTCGAACTAGCGGCGATGATATCAAGCAAATTAGACGTCTTCTCAAAGAAATTCTACTGATCACCAGATCAACCAAGGCCATTGCTAAAAGGGTGGCCATAATGTTGACCGAAATACGATCGTGGTAGATAGATTCACGCCGCTGGTCTCAAAAAAGCTAAGTGCTAACGGCATTCTACGATCTAATCGATATAATCGGCTAGCTGTGCTGCCGTGTCCGAAGAGCGGCGAGTGAGAACGGAACTTGCGCGTGCGGCAATGCTCTGGGTCGTTTTACAGGATGACCGGTTTGCCGGTTTTTATATTGATTGATTACGAACCTTTTCGTGCCGCACCAGTTACATGCTACCCAACCATCGGGTGTCCCTTTAGCGCCTTTGAAAGACGGTCTGTCTCTTGGTCGCGGGATGCGGCTGATTCCACCTCACGGTGTGAGCCCCACTAACAGACATGTGATGCATTCCCATCGAGAAAAAAAAATAGATATATTTTCATATACAGATGGTGGTATAAATATTTTTAATGCTCATTCTAGCGCACGACGGAGAACATTCAGCTATAGAAATGGACGTCTCTAATAGCCATTCTGTTTCGTCGGGATTCATACGATTGAAGGAGCTTCAAAGTCGACCTGCCGATATTATTGTCAATTGCGCAGGTATTACTAGTGATGGATTTCTGCTTAACATGACGGAAACTATGTTTGATGAGGTCATCAAGATCAACCTCAAGGTAACTTACACTCTGGTAGTAACCACTGTTTTTGCAGAAAGAACATATTTATGGTTGAAAATTTTTCCCAACAATTACTTAACTTTAATCGTAGTGTCTTAAGTCTACACCAATTTTTAGCGCCCATAATTATTTAAGAATACACAGGGAGTATAGTAAGAGGCTAAGCCGTGCCTTACAATACAATCGTCCCTTACTAATCATTGGCAAATATTTGCAGGGAACTTTTCTCGTAACACAACAAGGGGCTAAAGAGATGGTGGCCGCTCAGCTTCCTGGATCAATTGTCAACATTTCGTCAATTATGGGTGAGCGAAAAGAATCGCATATAGCAGACTACGGCAGGGCCCCTGAAGTGCTGCTCATTCTTAAAAAGTTTCTGTAATTTAAAGTCATTCTTAACTACCTTGTTGGATCACATTCTAATTTGGGCATGAAGGATCGTTACATCGACCGTTGTCCGACTCCTATTTGCTTGCTATCACAATTCTGTATAGACTGGCTCTTGTGAAAAAGGGCACCTTCCTATAGTATTGTTTAATTGATCATACCTGACCCAAAATGGACAATTAATAGTTTATTAAAAACAAATACATCCTAAACACAGCTATAAGGAAACTCGCCTGTATATGATTTGAGAGCAAAATACCTTCCGTATGTGAAGGCATCTAAAAGCCAAAGAGGGATAGAATCTCACATTACGCAGTTTGTATTTCAAACTGGTCTGAAGCCCAAACTTCAAGGGCAGAAAGCACGTTCTCGCGGTGATTTAGGTGCCTCTAATCCATCTGCACACTTTATGCATGAACATGTATTTTGCACAGACATGTTTTGGCTTGCGCATTGTGACCTTCAGTTAATGTTTGGTTTATTCTGCATGAAAAATCAGGTAAAACGGGTAACATCGGCCAAACGAATTACGCTGCATCGAAAGCTGGAGTTGTCGGTTTTACAAAATCAGCCGCTCAGGAACTAGCCAAATTCAATATAAGGTTCGTACATCCTTCCGTTCGTGGACTTGTCACCGTTTTTACGATTGGATTCGCAATTTGGTCGGTGAAGTCAACAAAGGTTTTGTCCTCGTAGACTGTATGACTCAGCTACTGAAATAAATAATAGCAATTTGAGAGTTTACGTGAGTTGCTGTGGTGGTTTTTGTACAAACCTAAAAATTTTCAAAGGCTTATCAAAAGGCCTCTGTTCTAAAGCGGTTTCTTTCATTGTGATGAACTGAATTTTGCGAATTCCTATTGAATGATAAAGCGTAGGTTTTTATGATATTACTGGGGAAAGACTGGAACTATGTAGTATAAAATTCGCCTGATGCTATCGTTGAAAGCAGTCGGTGCAAGAAGAGAGTAAATAATCGTTCTAGCATATTCGCCAAAAGCTCTTATATTACGTAGTCTGAGCAAGCTTATGACAATTCATGCATTCGTTTCGAGAAACAAGTCATCATAGAACGCCGTTTAACGTGGCGTTAAATCGGCCACTGATAGTTTCGTATTAAAAAATTAGTCATTCCACAAACTTAAAGAGAAAATACGTTTCTTTATAGAATGGGTCGTGGTTCTGGCAAAAGCAGACGACATCATAGTATTTTACTGCTGCATAAAGCAGGTCAAATATTATTGTACATTATTTCTACCGTGGATCCACGTAGCGCAGGTTTCTTTGTATAATGCTTTTAAACCACTCAAATACTGTCACAAATTCTCTGAAAAAACAAGAAACAACAATAATGTTGTGCAGACAGTCCTCCAAAGCCAACGTAACCATTTTCAACAATGTATAAACGATTAATAAGAATAAATTCTGATCCGTGACAGAACCCGCAATGTGGTGGATATGTCAACAATATTGTTCTGTCCGAATAGTGCGTTACCACATGCTACACGCTGTTGATAATTAATATGTGATTCAACAAATGTACAACTACGATGCTTTAATTTAATTGGACGTAAAAACCCATACTGCACTAAGCCGAGACCTGGAGTCACACTTCAATTTCTCTGCAAAATTAACATTGACAGCATCCGATTCTGTTTACGTAAACGTAATAGTAATAATAGAAAAAAACGTAATAGTAAAATAAGCTCACATTAGTATTTAATTTCTTCATTGTTCAAAAAGGTTTGACGCGCCAAAATATTTGTCTTACGCGACCCCACTTTTCGAATTTTGACTGAAGAAAGGATTTCATAATGTAAATTGCACCAAATCACTGATTCGTGTGTATCTCGGAAATTCTGATAGCTTGACAGTACTAAAATTCGAAATCAACATTCCTCTTGTAAAAACGTGGTGCCTCAAACGTCGATCCCATTTTCCCTGACGCCTTAACGGCATTAGAGCACCAAACAATATTATAATTAACACATTATTCTGAAAAAATGTTTTACTGAAGACCCTGGCTTATAAACATGATGCTCTTTATAATGCTTCTTCTTATATATATATATATATATATATATATATATATATATATATATATATACATATATGTATGTAATGTTTTCTCTTCTATGCAAACAAACCTTACAGATGCAATGCTGTAATGCCGGGTCTCATTGATACCCCAATGATAACAACTGTTCCCGAAAAGATCACAAAGCTTGTCGTAGACAAGATCCCGCTACGCCGAAAAGGCTCGCCTGAAGAGGTTGCGGAGGTACCTGATTCGAAACAACTGGACACTTTGAAGTTGTTTGAATATATACATGTATATATTTATAGCCTAACGTTGTAACGTTAGCTCTGTAATACCCAACGATCTTTAAAGGATAAAAATGGTACTTGAGTGCAATGCAGGTAAGAATAACCAGAGGGTTCGCTTGCAGGTGGTTAGATTTCTGGCATCGAACGAAAGCTCCTACGTCACCGGAGGTGTAATTGAAGTAACCGGAGGTCTATTCATGTAGCACAAAGAAGCTAATGTTGTCTATCATTTAAGATGCTGTGTTATTGGTATTGGGAGCTGGCGTTGATGCGTAATGCATCGCTGATGCAACGAGAAGTATTCTTTGTCTGTATAGGTAATAATTGAGACACATATTATATTAGTTAAACGGTCAGGTACAAAGCAGTTTAAAACTTTCATGTACAGTTTTTGAATAGAATTCGCGTTCTTTAGATATACAAAATGTCCCTTTATTTTGTTTGTCAGGTAGCGTGCTTGAATAATTTTAGATGAGAAACTTTATACCAAAAGCAGCCTTGTTATATGAAAAGAAAATTATAAGGGGAATTTTTAAATTCAGCCACTTGGCAGTTCGAGTGGAAATATAAACTATTTTAAATCGTACTTGCCGAAAACGAATATGGAAAGCACTAATTTGGGGGGTCTATCCTCGTGGGCCGGTGGGACTGAATGTAGACCCTATTTAATGTGAGCTAAACGGCCAATGTACAACAGAAACAAAGAGAAGCTGGAGATTAAGAAGTACATAATGACATTATCAAGGCGTCACTAATACAGTACAGCGTTAGCAGACATGGAATGCGTTTTGTAAAAAAAAAAAAGTAATCTATAGGAAATTAATTGTATAACGCTGGATCAATGGTAAAAATGATTGCTTCATGAGCCATGACGTACCGTAATGGCTTTTTGTCGACTTACGGAGCTGACCTGTTGTTATCGGTCGACCATAGCTTTGTCCCGGCCCTTGTCTTTAGTCTTCGTTTAAATTTAACTCTGTTTTCTATCACCTCTTCTTCTAGGAGTAGTAGCCTTCTGCGGTTTTCGACTCCCACCTTTTCTTCCATCCCTTTTATATTCATTGTCTTCTAGCGTCTCTCACCGCCCCCTTCCTTTTGTCCTTCTTTCGCGCATTTGCTTCGGGTAACAGGACGATGACCAAAACCGATGACAGTGGAAGCAGCGACGATAATAGCTGGATAGCGATTGGATGGATATTGTAATGAATATCATCTTTAGTTGTTGCCTTTAAATAAAGAGAAGTATATTTTTTTCTTTAATATGTCATAAGCTCTCTTCTTTCCATGAAGCGCAAAACCTTTTGTTAGAACTACGCTCACTTTTAAATAGTTAATCAAATTTAATACGTGAAATGTCAACCCATGTGACTCGATGGTTCGGGTACGTCAAAGCGCATATATTGCCTGATATGACACTGTAGCATTTTAGGTGACTGCCTTTGACATTAAGATGCAAACATTTAAATATACGGAGTTTGCCTTGCCATTTGCATACAGAATGATATTTCTACTACGCTATAAAGTTTGTTAATATGTTATATACGATGACGGATTGATGGCTACATAGTTTTCTATCGACGACACATCGTGCGATGTCTGGCCTGAAAAAGCTCTCCACCTGACGCGGCTAAGTGGGCACCCTCCAGTAAGTACTCGTAAGAAAGCTATTCTTCTGTAATTAAGTAGTTAATTTTTATTAACGCCGTTTGTTTGGTAAGGAAAAACGAATGTATACATTACACTTGTGTTCCGCAACAAAACGGTGTTGCGAATGTAGCGGTGTACCCACGAAATTCTCTATAAGATGTATTAAGTTGGCTAGAAAGTTCTCATTTTTTAGCTACTACTTTGCACATATTAATCAATGTAGTGTCCTTCGCTTCCTATAACTTTCGCCCATTTTTGAGCGGACGATGTATCCCGCAAAGTGATTAAGTTTCGTTTTTGTAAGTAGTCCGTTTGTACACTTATTTGTGGACTTCGGCCTTTGTTGTTTGTCTGTTTGTTGTTTGCTTTTCTAGCCATGTTGGATCGACCGAGAAAAGTGGTGACGAGATAGAGCGGTGACTAAGCTGTACGCCGGGTGAAACGGAGTTCTTCATTAAAGATCAGTTAACGCTGCTCGCTGGTTCAACCAAGTATATGCGGTGTAGCATTATGATACAGCAATGTCAACTTGTATTGATTGCCATTTGCCAATTTCGGTTCGAACGGACGGGCCTATTTGCGCAATATTCTCCTGGGGTTTAGATTACTTACAGCATGACGTGCGTTTAGAGATGTCGTAAAAGATTAATCTTCCATTGCCAGTAACGATTCCGCATAGAAGTGGCTTTCTCTTCTCTCATTCAGGTAACGCCAGAAATACCGTCAGGTACCTCTTGTGTCTGTCCAGTGAATTTTTGGGCGTACACTTTCTCTAATTTTTTCGATATTTCCTAGTGCATGCAAACTATTGACAACAGTCCTCTAGGTTACTCACAGCTCTAGAGAGAGCTTTCACGTCAATTGCGCCATATATTTTCCACGGAATGCTCCCAGATACTGTCGTTCTAGAGCTGTCCAAAGCGTGGCTTGTTGTTGAAATTACGATACCTGCTCTGAAGCAATTAAAGTAAAAGTAACAAGCGGTAACGCTTACTGCACGTTCAGCTTTGGCTACTTATTTTTTTCTGGACAATATTTTTCCACCGCGAACATAGTAAATAAGACAATGTTGCATATGGACCCTTTTGAGCTCAATGACCAAACATGCCGGAGCACCACTTCTAACGACAACATCTTAGTGAAAATGTCTGGGCACACGCCTACTATAGTAAAAACGACCATCCAAAAGATATTAAACTAGATCCTATTAGAAGATTCTACTAGTGCAATCGATTGGCTTTACCGGAAACCTTCTACTCGGCCTAATAAGATGGTAACCTATGTAAAACTATGTGATATCAAAACACAAATGTGTGAGGACGTGGTAACATGTAACGAGACGGCAACGTTCAGCGTAATTTCGGTTACAAGATCTCTCATAACGTTGGCAGGGAAAACCTTACCTTAATTCGCGCTAGCCGGTTGACGGATGACATCATGAAACTCCTGCGTAACGTGTTGACAGTCTTTCTGTTTCCTCTTATTAATATGATATATAGCCTTTCAATATCAAAAATCCAATAATAGGACTCTCTATCGCAAAGAAACCTATCTTTCGGCAAGATGTTCAACAGGACAATATTGTTATGCATTAAAAGATAATTTTGACCTTGGCTTATTTGGCATTGTACACCAAGAGAAAATGACCATGTAAATCTATCTACTATTGCTTATTAATAAAAAAAAAAAAAACTTAACCCTCCCATCCAATCAATGCATAGTACTTTTACTCTAATATTCCGTATGAATATGCCTTACACAGTCAGTGTAGTGGCGACTAAGCTAACGCTGAACTTCAGATAGCTGGCAACAACAACCCTAATGATCCTATGTCTGACGAGAGAACTGAGTGAGATTCATAAATACCAACGAGTAGAAGTAGAGTGGTCAGTGAATGACGAGTGACGGCGGAAAGCTGATGAACGATTGGTCTTGAAAGTGGTTTACAGGTCGTCGACAAAACAGTACGACGAAGGAAATAAGACGCACAAGCTATATAAGTAATAACGATGAGTCGACAATGAAGCCAGCGTGCGTCTATAGAAAAGGACGATAGCGAGCCTGTTGCTACATCTGGGGAATGCAGACGATTCCGTCGGGGCATTGACATGCTACACAAGGGTACTGGAGATGGAGTCTGAAGCAATAGAACATCGCATAATAGCACGTAACATAAATCAGCTAGATGATTAAACGACGCATTTTTACAACTCCTAGAACTTTTTAAGCAGATAAACCACACCATCATTCGGGAGAGAAAAAGATAGCATTGATCTGGGGATCTGATTCTCGATACATCCGTTGATCTAATAATTGTCGTTAACCAGGGTCGTTTGCAGCACGATCGTACAACAAAACGTTTTTATAACAGACTATTGGTACATCTTTTACTATACTCTTTATTGTTCAACCTCAGCTTTTACCAATTGTCTTAATAGGATAATAAGACCGTAATAATATTTGGCTCAAGTGAGATTTCATGTGGTAGTTGCATTTAATCGCAGCTTCGTTCCCAGCTAAAATGTGTTAATTTTAGACAACCTAAGGAACATATTCTTGAACTATCTTTTGAGTGTTATCTTTTGCTTATCTTTACAAATTACCTGATAAGCTTGTTTATCAGACCAAAGCCGCATAGCTCAAATTTGCCAGTAGCAGTTTCCCAAATCAGTGTGATTTGATACAATATGAATAGACTTCTAAAATTATATCTGTTTAATAACAACATAACCTAATGTAATGTCGTTTGTTTTTTATTTTCAATTAACACCTGTATATTTAGAACTTTTCATGAAATGTATTTTTGCCTATAGAAAATGCCGGTTCTTTGCTCTGCCTAAAACTGTAGAAAAAAATTCAGCCGTTATTATTGTAGTCGTATTATTATTTGTGAGAGGAATCTGCCAAATTATGTCATCTACGAATTACATAATGCAGGTGTTTCCCGTGAATCTGTACCATGAGGTACAGTTCAGGTATGGTTTCTCAAAAAATATTAAGTTCCCACTTGACCCATGTGTTACAACATGTGGCATTTTTGTATTTTTTAGATGAACTCTATCTATTTAAAAATAAAAACGTGGTGAAAAAATTTAATGGACCATACTTATGCAATGTTTGGTCGTTGGGTTCGTGCTAACATACTCCCCATCCATTGATTTATTCATTAAACGTTCTCCAAGGTAGGTCTATTATCTAGGCTTAAGTGATACTTGTATTATCGTATTCAATGCCCTTTGATGTTAATTCTTCGACTGCTTGAAGTCGACATCGTTCAATCAATTAATTTAATTTAACTCTACCTGCTTCGAGTTCTTACGCCCGTTTTTCCATCTTTACGTGCCTTCACTTGACCCTGCTTCGCGTAAATTTACTCCAATTTCATTCTAATGTGTACTTAAGGACACCAAGGGTTTTTGTCTAATTATAGATAGTAGAATCACTATAATCACTTGATTTAAATGGTAGTCGCACTTTCTCAAAATACTATTTAGCCTAAAGTGCTCAACTAAGCCGCTCCCTGTATTATTTTCTCTTGTACGCCTCATGTGCCCTGAGTTGGTGGAAAAAGGATAAAGATACCTGCTAACTTTCCCTATTTCTTTTGTCACTTGAACTTGAATTGGATTGTGTACTGTTATCACAGTTGAAATGAAATAGCAATTGCTTAAAATCCGCCGTCGAATTATTACTTGGATTTTAACATGATTATTCTAACGTTAACACTATAGACTGGACATTGCAAGACGTACTATAAAAACACGGTATCTCAAAGAAATTTCAGACTGCTACTTAGTGTATTTCCGTATCTGTTTAGGTCGATGACATACTGTTCCAAATACTGATTATTAAACAGTAGTCCTTCTAAGCATCCCCCAACATGAGAATTTCAAATTACTCGCATATAATTCTGATCTTATTAGCTATAACAAAATATAATTTTCAGTACTGTAGATTCAAAATATTTTTTTCGATTAGTTCTTTTGAATATATGATTGTCACACATAGATAGGTGAGAAATTTGTTAGCGTTACGTCCTACACAAAATAATGTTCCTTATATGAAAAAATTGCCTGTATTTTTGTGCCGTTAATGATATTCGAGACAGTAACCCGTGATACCTTTCGACCACAAGTTTGGCCCCCTAAGTCACGCCTCATCCATACACAGAGTACGGCACATAAATTGAGGCAAACTTTAGCGGGCTGTTTATCATCACGGGCATGCATCTATACGCTATTCCTAGTATCAGCTGGAAGCCGGTTCTTTTTAGAACAAAGCAGTAAATTAACCGTGACAAACAGCGGTGCGTCATCTTTGGAATTTGATTTCGAAAACCAGCTATTACCCAATTTCTACGCGTTGTACGAACCCCCCACAGAAATTTGTTTGCAGCTGCAGCAGAGGTAGAAGCAGACTCCAGTATAGCACAATGGAAAATTCACAATAGAGAAAGAACAATGCGGCCTTCACAGTTATCGTTACGGTCCATAAGTGCGATTCCGATGATCCTTGTGTTTCAATTAGGGAGGCTAACGAAGAAATTTCATATAAGTTACGGATTGTTTACGAGGATACACATCACGTATCGTAAAATTAAGACAAATACTCTATGAAGACAATGAAACTAAGAGTTGACCGGCGTAGTTTTGATGTCGATCTATTTGATAAGAAATATTTTATTTTCGATACATGAATAAACCACAGTAATGATCGTCAGTTTGCTCTTGATGTAAAGGACATGCCTACTGTGAGTCAAAGTAAATTTTCTGCCAAACGTTCTGAGCGTGGTGGTTAGTAAAGAATATATCGTTAGATTGGGAAAAGGGTAAACGCATCATTAACGAAATTTGTCCTCATCTTCTACCAACTGTTTTGTGACTATGGTAACTCAGATGTCTGAAGAAACGGCGTACTTTTTTTACATGAGATGGTGCGCAGGCTTATACAAGCCGATTAGTGTAGGGTTGGCTGCTTGGGAACATGCGCATACAGTCACCAGATGACCGAGATTTTAACTCGTTAAACTGCTATGTATGGAGCGTCATTGAGCAAAGGTTCAACATATTTTAAGATGGCATCGTTGACTCGATTATTCGTGCTCTCAAAAAGGCGTTCGCAGGGTCGCAAAGCGAATATCTGGCTGAGCCTATGAGCGCTTAGAACCATAATTAAAGCTATAATTGCGATATATGGTACTTCCATTAAGTAGACATGACTATCCGGAATGATACTTCGAGCAATAGAACAATATCTTATCAAATAACAGTTTTTATTTAGTTACAGTCAGCAACAAAGACAAAGCATAAAAAATTCCCAATTAGGTGGCGTGCTCATATTTAAAAAAATAGCGTTATCTTTTTTCAATTTAGAGAGGCATTCGATTCTCTTTGGCCCAGGTCTGCACTGCACGAATAATGGGTTCTGCATGAGGATTGTTGCTCTTTTTGAGAAGCTGCCACACGAACGAGAGTGATTCTTTAGGTTCCTGTCCAGCAATCACCTTCAAAACAACGACACATAAAATGATTAGTATGCCTCGCGGAGAATCCGCTAGAAACTTCAAAAGTCACTTGTTACCAATCGCGAGGCCATTTAGCTGCCTGATGCTAGTGCCGCGATTATACTGTTATCTTTTCTAAGGAATTGCTAATATAAAAAATCATCTAGCAGCACTTATTATGTCAGGTATAAGCTACCGCTGTGCGAAATTATACACTAACCTTTTGCAGGATACCTAACGTTGCTCCCTGTTTTCCCTCCCAATACTCAGGGTTGGGATCGATCGTGTCCAGTTGCTCGAAAGCACGCAGCGACGTTATAAACTGTCCCATACGGTAACAATCATTTGCAATCAGTTGCAACAGGCTAAACGATTCAGCCGAATCCTGCAAACGTTCGTAGAGTTCCCAGGCCCGTTGAGGTTTACGGTTCATAATAAGGCACCGTACCAGCCAACTTTGATAAACGTAGTCCTGTTTGATTTTGTCGCTTTGGATTAAGAGGAATAAGTCTTCGGCTTCGGCATAAGCTCCTGTTGCCGCTTTAGCCTAAGTAGAGCGAGTTGGGAACTCAACGTTAATGTGAAACAATGATGTCTGACAACAAGCCCTCCAGATGTAACGGGTAATCGTCTTTCGAACATAGTTATCGTTTCGCAACCGACGCATTGATACACAACACTTTTTGCATTGTATTCTATCGAAAATAATGTATAATAAACACACAAGATAATTTGTACAAACTCGATCGTATCCAAGTCAATTCTAATTATATAGTTTTACTAACGAAGTGCATGGACAGCTTGCCGTACAATTAAAAATGGTTAGGGTTAGGTTAGGTGCGAAAAGTGCGGACTAATCCATATTTCTAGATTATGAGTATGTACAATATGAAGCTGGTCAACAAATAATCGCAAAGTGTGAGCCAAATGTTCATTTTTTCATTTACCCCTACATTGCTTTGATATAGCATTTGAAATCGCTTTTTATTTTCTCTGTAAATCCGTTATAATTTCATTATATAATAGACAGTATCTTCAATTCTAGCTCCAATGTGTGGATGTTTTCGGTAAGAAGGATGCGTTTTCGATATATATTGCATTTCATGTTTAGTATAAGTCAAGGACTAAACAAAATTATTTGAAATATTTATGCCGAGTGCATATGGGACTGCTTTAAAGTGATTTGCTAATTTCACAAATAGTAACTTTGACCCGCAGAATGCACCCCACTGAGGGCAGGAGGTTGATGCAAACCTCTCTGTTTCTGATTTTACGCCTGGTAAGCGTTTCATAAGACGACTGGCTCCTAGCACGAAACGACGTTTGTCTATGCTCGGATTCAAACCTAGACCACAGCGTGTTTCTAGGCCTTAGAGTCTCTGGGAATGTAAACAATTTCTTTATTAATCTAGAATATCGGTAAACAAACACTCTGTTATTGTCAAGGATGTTGCATCTATGAAATCTGGACAAAAATTAGGAGCCTGGGTGCCGCATAAGCTGCGTAAATAGCAGTACAGGAAACTATGGCGTTTTTCAATATGTCAGCCGGCAGCCAGCCGGGAAGGAATTATTAAGCGTGACAAAAGACCGTAGATTTACTTTACTTTGGTACAGCAGCAGACAAATAAATGTCTATCTCTGGAAAGTACGCCGGACACCCATTAAGAATGACTATCATTTGTGTTCGGTGGAAATCGAATAGACTTTGTGCACTAAGAAACGCTTAAGGAAAACACAATTAGGTCAAAGGGATAGACAAGCTAAGTCATCCTGCTCACGCTTACCCAAACAATTGCAACTAGCTCCCTCACATCGTACACGTAATTAGAGCTGGCTTACAGGAGTTTGAGTGGGACGTTCTTTTAATCTTACCATACTCTTCAGATTATCGTACCGATGGATTATGGACCTTTGTCAATCACTAGCAAATGAAATTCATAACAGTGCATATGACGACGAAGAAAGACCACCCAGACGAGTTCTTTAATTAAGCCAAATCCAACAATTTTCTGTGAGACGACGAAATAAATGATTAATAACTTCTAAATCGATCGAGAGCAAAAAATAACTGCCTGAAACTCCAAAGAAACGCGTCGACAATGATGACGTCTACGAATCAAATACATTTGCTGGTAGACCTTGAACTAAATAATAATAAAAAAATTAAGAAAAACTAAAAAAAAAACGGCATTCTAGTTGGATGCAAAGACCGCCGTTAGCTTCCGATCAGCTTAATATAATCATCAACAAATTTAATCGTACCTTTACTGTTCATAACTTACCTGAGCGTAGTTAAAGTTAAACGTGTCATCGTTGTAGAAGTAACTCTTAATAGAGTTCAGGTACAACAGAACGTCGTCGAATTGTTTTAGCAGGAAAAAACAAGACGCCATGCACTGGCGACCAGGTATCGTGTCGCACTCTGTAGCCGATCCGCCGACGAGTTGAAAATATTGCTGCGCCACTTTAAGGTGCTCCCGCTGCAGGAGATAGGCGCCTTGTTCCTGGCCAACGGCGGCGTTCACGACTGCTTTAAGTATGTACTCGTGCGGTACGCTTGGTTCAAGCTCTTTTATGAGTGCATGAGCAGACTCGATGTCATCCTGTTTCAGGTGGTAGATAACGAGGTTGAGTCGCGCCTCGGGTAATATATCGACGAGCGGCGGAAGCACCTGCAGTGCGCCTTCGCCCCCGCGAAACACGACTGTATTATGACGGGTTAGATCCTTAGCATAAGCGAATGACGGTGACGCCAGCTCTGCCAGGTGGGCAAGCTCAGCCTCGGCTGCTTTTCCATTGTACAAACGAAAGTGATTGCACGCCTTCAGGTTAATGGCGGTTGCCGAGTCGGGAAAGTGCTGAAGATACACAGCTAACACTTCCTATGTGAAGATGCAAAAACATGTAGCAGAAAAGGGCCAGCTTAACAATAGGTAGGCGCAGATGTTGATACAATATTTTACTCGAACTTTCAAAAAACTTCACCTGTTGAGGGGCAACTCCATAAGGTTAAAAAGGTGATACCCACAACATTATACAATAATGTTATAACTACATGAAGACTGGACAAATATTTAAGAAAACATAGGGCAGTATTTAAACTACGTACAGATGGCCGATTGCTTAGCTGTCATTCGACAGTTATCTTCTTATAAGTTATACGTGTATGATTTTATAGTGAAACGAAGCAAATAATGATAAACTGATGATCCCTCTTAACAGAACACAGCCTTTTTTCACATAAAAATTATCAGGCTAGTGAAGACCTGTTCAGACATCTATGCATACATTTAGTAAGCTATCGTGTATAATTTAGCTTATTTTCCCATTTACAATATGTAGCTATCCTCTAGTTCTTTTTAGACAGCTTGTTTAATCAGGAGACTTATTTCAACAAACCTCCAATTAAATTTAACTAACAATTTCTAATAATTCAGGTAATTTTGGTTGCTATTAAAGTTTATTCACTGGACGAAATTGTGCAAACGCGTTTGAGCACACAGAATTATATAGACAACGAGACTCATAGTTTTTGAATTCAATACAATTACTGCGGTAGACGTAAACGAGTAATGAATACCTAACATTATTCTAAAAGGTTACATTTAAATATAAGGTAGATAATATTCTTTCCATTAGGCACCTAGATCGCAAAATTGTAACATGCACCTGTGACACGTCGTAGTAGTCCAATTTGTAATAGCACAAAGCGACGTAAACGTTAAGTGCAAGAAATTCTCGGTTGTCGAGGAGAATGCGCTTATATACATCAATAGCCTCCTGGTAGTGACTGCAAAAAAAATCATTATTTAACTTCAGTTTTCAGATTCAGCGTACTGCTTCTAAACCCCAAATACATTTATTAGCTATATATTACATAAATAATAATAACAAACATTATTATAATGTGTAGCAAAAAAGATTTTCAAGCGAGTGTATGGATACCTTCTGAGATAATGTACAGAAGCGAGCGATAACTGATCAGCCAGTATATCCTGTAGCTGTTGATGGTGCGACATTAACTTAGCTTCGTCGCCCGCCTTGTGCGCTAAATGAAAGAGCAGACGATTTTGAAGATCTCCAGCAGCGCCTTTGGCTGCGGAGTTCTCTGCTTCCTGATACAGTCCCATATAGAATTGACAACATGCAAGATAAGTCCAGCATTCTTTCGAAGTATTTTTTCGCTTCAGAACTTTATTGTACTCCTCGGCTGCTTGCTTATAGTTGCCCAGATGAAAGGCACAGTACGCAATCCAAAGGTCGGTTTCGAGCGAATTCTTACCGGCATTGCGTTGGAACTCGAGCAACGCGAGGGCTCCATTGAAATCTCGTCGAGACAGGAATTCCTCTTGACTTGGCACTTTCCCATCGCCTACAGATGAACCTATAGAGTCTGAAGTTCCGTGCGATGATGAGGCGGCTATATCAGGCTTAGTGCGGGATAAAAGCATCTTGCCTTTTAGGGACGACCAAGCGTACCGAAATTTTGGTTCGCGATAGAGAAGCTCTGTATACTAAAGGCGCTTGCTCGTACTTTTCTTCGTTGGCACTATAATATAGCGGGAAAATTAAATGCACATTTTTAATTTAAGGCCAAACGTTCCTGGCACCCACATCAGCGACTGACGGATCTTGCAGTTTGGGATAGAGGCCAATTCGGTTAAGTCGCAAATATTTCTCTCGCTCTTGACTAATTAGTTCCTTGTAACTGTGGCAATGAAAAACGAATTTTACACCGACAGCAATCTTGCCTCTTTAAGTTGGATATTATTTCCGATTGCGCTCCGGTTAAATTGAGCCAAGTACATACACAGACATATGCACGCAGCCAGGCCGTCACACTCGTCGACACAGCCAATAGAACACAAACTGCGCGACTAAAGCTGTATAGCCGGACGTATTGTGATATCAAGGCAAGAAACCCCCTCAACTATGCTTTGCCACTCACCGTGCACGACGAAGCGTATGCTGATAAAGCGGCCGGAAGAGGAGAGCAAAAATGTTTGAGTCCGCGTTGCCATGGGCCCCGTTATTGGTGTTGACTGCTCACTACCGACGTATAAAGGACAACAACAACAACAACAAAAACACGAAGTGGAAATAACAGAAATGGCGACTAAAGTTTCATTGAAAGATTGAGATGAATATGGATTGGTATTTATCGATTGTACACATCGAAGCTGCGATAGCAGTAGATCTGATTGAAGCTGAGTCGGCCATCAGTAGAGGCGATGAGGCACCCTTGTAGGCGTTCCATTCTTGTAGCACATAAAGATATATGATCAGGAATATGTAATTTGATTATTGTCAGACTGAGCTTAAATAAACAGTATTAAGCAAAGTTCACAACAAGACCATGCGGACGGTTACCTACAGCTTGTGAAATTACAACCTGCACAAAATTTCACGAGCAGTGATGACTGATCAAGTTCAAGTAAAAGGGCGCTTTAGCTCCAGTGAATGAAATGAAAATAATAGTAATTGTAGGTGAACATACGAGCGATTCATAGTTCGCGGTACAGTTTGAGTTAACTGCCCCACGAAAAAGTCAACTCAGAGGTGTCGTTGTAACACAAATTGTCGTTCAGCGAAGTGAAACAGTCTCGATGCCATCTCTCGCTTTCTCCATTTTCTATTCTGTGTATTTTCCTAGAATTGAAAGGATGCAGTGGCAACAGAGGTAGGAAGTATTTCTCCCTCGCATGAAATGTAAGGCATTTTGTACGCATGCTCGAAAAAAATCTGTCACTGCTCAAATGGAACTGGGATGCTTCGCGGTTTGTGGTCGACTTAAACGCATTGTCTGAACAACGAATCCGGACTACCGTCAAGGCAGTGTTGCCCTGAGTGTAGCAGCGGTGCCGATTTTTTAGCGTGACAATGCAGCAGAAGGAGACCCATCTCGGGGATGGATGGAAAGAATGTGCAATGACTCTATAATTAAATGTAAGTGTCAAGTAGGCGTGAGGGGGCTCCACAAAAAATGTCATCTGCATACTGAATGTTCAATCGCTTTTAGTTCTTCAGTTCCAAAGGTAACAAACCCTTTCAAAGCTTCACTTGCAAAGCAACAAAACTAAAAGGTATATTCGAATTTCGTCGAATTCCCTCTCTCCCCTCCCACTTCCGTGTCTTCTTTAATTCCTCGTGAAGGAATCCCTCGATGAAGAGTCCTGTATATGATAGTGGAAAACACACAAGGGGCTATACCTATCAATAAATGGGAATATGCATCTTTATAATTCAATGTCGAACATAGAGAACAAAGCTAATCAAAACACAGACGTATCTGTTTCGCATTAATCTTTAAGCAGAGATACGCATTTTCAATAATGACGTCTGTTAGTAATACGATGATGCAAGCTATAAGGTGAACTTGTATACTATTGATAGATTCTCGAACAACACCCAGCATCTGGGACGATTCCAACATTTTCGTTACGTTGATAATTTTATATACCGATAAAAGTAAAAAAAAAATTAGCCTTTAATTTATTCTGCAGACCTTTCAAATGCCAGCTTTTTCGATACACTGATGGTTCTCATAACGGTGAAGGTAAGACGACATTGTGCAGAAAATTTCATTCAAAGAAGCAATATATTTAGCATCGTCATGGAAAAACGCAGCTTTGCAAAAAAAATCTATTAAATCTCCACTTTAGTAGTATCATATCGATAAGGGTACATAGAAGAGGACGAAATGTCCTGCCCTGTTCTAGTTCTGATACCTTAATTGTATACCATAGACTGTTGTGTGAGATGCAATTGACTAAACCAAAATAGCGAAATTACATAATATTTTATCTTTTAACAGGCCACAATGAGGCATATAAGCCACCATTTTAGGATCCGAGTTCTCGAGAGCAAGGAAAGGTAGCGCCAAACGAAGGACTCAGAACATGATACGACAACGCTGTGAAGCCATTGAGGAGGCGTCATATGCATGTTGTCCTCGCGTATGCCAATACCTTTGCTGAATAAGAGATGACCTGCATATAGGGGTAGAAAACTTGCTTGAAATGCGAACTCATACAACAAACGACAGCTGGAGGAAACATCCTCCTAGAAAGAAAATTCCCAACCGTGCGCATGGCAAGTGCACGGCGTAAGTCAGCCGTGATCTGCTTCTTTTTTCATTCAACGTGATACAATCAATTCAACCGCTTTGGACCTCACGTAAGATCAAATCTTGTACCGTTGACAAACGCCGGAAGTTTAGTATAAGTGCATTTACATCTTTTGCTTGTAAATCCTTGCTTTACGTTCTCGGTGAACGTCATTTACATGAATCCCTGTTTTTACCTAGAAATGAAGACACTTGTGTTATTACGTGTCATTGCAGCAAAAATGGTTTTTCTCAGAGTTGCCATATTTAATTATTGTAGTTGCACGCTCAAGGAGGCTCTTTGTTTTCTTTTACAACTGTGATGATTTACGGCAAGTTAATGGAGACAACTTCTCTATGATTTCGACAAGCAAGGACACTTGTGCTGTCCAGCAAAATATGTTCAGTTGTTATTTTATTACGCATAGCCTAACCGAATGTTAAATATAATCTAGGTAATGCAAATGGCAATTTTTACAAACTGAGAAAAACAACACTGTGTGTTACACCATTCAGCGAGACGTACTGCCTCTGGTTATATTTGAGATTCGTTGTTTTACCATAATATGTTACATATACTTACCTGTTATCTTTTTAAGTGAAAAATTCTGTTTGCCAAAAGACGGCGTAAGCCACACATTAAAAATAACAAGTATGTTTTCATAGAGGTAATTATATTAAACCGGACTACATTTACTTAAGTCTCATTTCATTTCTTTACAAGATCTTGGAAAATCGCTATGGCGGTTGGAACACAAAAATGCCAAATCAGAATTTTATGACGCTACTGCGCCAACACGTGAGCCTCTCCAGGGATACGTCGCTGGCCAAAGGACGGGGGCGGGAAATATAAGACATGTGCTGCCTATGGCGATATTCCTCCTTTCTGTGTAGCTTGTAGCTCGAAGTTTGTGCCTATTTCGTTTACGAATTAGCTGCTTCCTGTTAGCGTCGGACAGGTCCCATACACCTTTCCCCTGCCCGATCATGCCCACGTTTGCGTCATCAGATGCGCCTGTAGCTTATGCGTTTGCCAGAGATTCACTAACCTGATACTGGCGTTATAGAGCCAACTGATCTTCTCAAAAATAAGAGGTTCTAGCTGGAAAATACCACGCAATTTAGCGCATGCAATGGTACCCCTGGAGTCACTACTTGCCTTTTCCACCCGTGTAATGCTTCTTCCATTATTATCATCTTCATTTTGTGCCTATTTCCCTTTCCAGTTGTTGTTGTTGTTGTTGTTATTGCTCTTATAGACGAACAGCGTTTTCTAAGGAGAAGAGAGACTTTTTGGGCAGGCTCGAAAAATATTTCTGAGTATTGTCATCCCCGAGGGCGGTTGACCGGCTGACAGTTACAAGCTGAACCTTTGCCCTGTAGCACGCTTCTATATATCTATTTATCGCATTCGCTCTACAAGGAGAAAGCTTCACGTAGCTAATTTTCCCTTTGCTCCTTCCGTTGTGTTAAGCTTTGTCTGTGTGCGGGAACATAAGCTATATCGATGTCAGGACATGAATTGATATGAGAATTTAAGAAGAATAGCTGTTTTTTGAGGTCAGCATGTGCGTGGTCAATACAAGAAACGTATTCGCCAATGTTGACCGCTCAGAAAAATGACTTTACGATATGGTACGGATACATTCATTTTACAGGTTCTGCAGGGCCTGTTTTACATCATCTGAGTATTCAATATTCAATTGTACGCCTATAACGACAAAACAAGCGGTGCAATCGCTTTTCTTCAGAAAGCACGTCCAGTGTTATTTGAGCCTGCTCCGCAATACTGAAATCCTTAATACATGTATCCAAAAAAAGGATAGAACTGTTGGAGTGGTGTTATCAGCACGAAAGTGATAAGGCTTGAGCAACTATTGATGTGGGGGTTAGATAGGAGCTTTTTGTTGTTCAACCACAGCATACTGAGCCGCACATCGGAACATAACGTTTTCTGGGATAGGCGAAGATACGTATCCGATCTGAGAAAACACGTGGCCGATAAAGCTCTTTCTCTGTTCTGAGGAACCCCTTCGGGACGCACAGATGAATCGATCTAAACTAGATCTTTTGTTTTTCTAAGACATATTTGATTCACTTTAAAATGTTTAATATAGATACTCTGCGAAGCAGAACGCCAGAAAGCAGAGCCTGAGTTCTGTCCGGCTACTTCCTAATAGATACGTTTGATAAATTTGCAGATAAACAGGGCGCCCATTTTTTTTTTTAATTAGATAATTGAATGAATACCTACAACATATTGAACTTAAAAATGAGAATTTCATTATTAGTTATATCTTTCCATATACTCGATTTCTTTTAGGCCATTGTAAACCGCAGAGTGAGAGTACAATATGTCTTAGTCAAACGGTGCCCTTAGAAAAACTACGTCCTAGCTACAATGGTTACACTCAAGGACGGGTCCTTATTGGTTTGATGAAGATCGAATTGAATATTACAAAGAGTTACCTATCAACGCAAGCTATAGTCACATACTAGATTCTTACAATCGTAGTCCGGTAAAGTTACGGAATAAGTGGGAAACGGCTATTTTCAATAAAGGTTAGTAATAAGGTGCAAGCAAGATCCTTTCTCCACAAAGGTTAGTCCCTGAAATAGGTAACAAGTAAGAATTTGTTAGGCATAATGCTTTAGGTAATGTGATCGCCTTGCACGGACCACTTATACATATAACTTACGCCGAAACGTTCAACCTATTGACGCATATAGACAACAGACTGTTGAACGGACACTACGTAAATGTTTAGTCCCCCAACGAAGACTTTAACAGCTAATCCTAAAGAGGCAGAGTTTATTGATAACAAACTTTTCGACATGAGCCGACAAGCCTCATAAATATTGCGTGAGCTCTGTTTTCCAAAAAACGACTGCGTATATAGTGTGCTCCCTGCTGCTGCCCCTTTCAATAGTTCTACGTCGATTTCAGCTTTGAAAAACCACGCTGAAATTGCCGTATAATTGAATTTAACAAACACCGTCATATATGCGAGTAACACATTCAAACGAATAGTAGTACCCTTGCCATACCCACAACTTTAATTTAAATACGCTTTGTGCCCGACGCGGATGGACGTGAAGTATAGTGTTTGATTTATTGTATTGCTAAAGAGATTCATTCGATTTTAGAAACATTCTCAAGATTCATATATTGCTTTGTCCATGTACAATTTCTGTCGTACAAGTTGGTGAATATCATCGCTACCAACTATTTACTGTAGGACAAATTTATTCAACCTCAATGTGAAACAACAACTCAACAAGCGCACAATTTGAGTCTTCCCTAGTGTACCCAGTCCGAATCGGATATTAGCTAACAGGCATACTTGGCGTTGGTTTTTTTAGGACACTTTCGACTGCAATTACTCCATTCGTTGACATTGTTGCAGTCTTCCAGTCTATGTTGAAAAGCTATAGCTTTGAGTTTTCTAATACCGGATCGGGTATTCAAGGCTTGCAATAAGATACAGCTAAATGCCTCAGGTTAGCTATTGTAACTCAAGTCTACTTATTTCAAGTTATGCACTATCGTATAGTGTAGTATAGTAGTTATGTAGAAATCAGCGCGTACACGAAAATGACCATACATATGTGTTAATAAAACAATAATACAACAGAATTTGGTTATATATAGAAATTCATTTGGAAGGTGAATGGATGGCAGAAGCGTCTGGTAAAATACTTCTTATGCGCTCAAAGTAAGTTTTGCTCAGTATAGTATAATCATATAGAGGTTTCCAATTCGTTAAATGTTTGTTTTGCTGTGGTTAATTTTGAACTTATCGATTGATGAACACCCTTCCCATACACGCAAACAAATACGACCGCAATTTTTGTTGCGGAATGCAGCATCTACTCTAGCTTTTAGGACACACTGTATGTGCCCACAATGAGTCACAACTATCAAATCGTAGCCACAGTTGAACACAGTAATTTTGCTGGCAGGTTATGATGTCTACGATACTGAAGCAGAAAAGATAAATACCGAATTTTCACCGATAACAAAGACGTTACAATTTAAGATAAAAATCACAATACTTACTGTTCATAAATGAGTGCCGCCTATATAATAACGTTATTCACGTATAAGATGACATTTACTGTGCCGAAGCTATCCTAACTCCTGTCGCATATTGTCAATTTGCTTAGTAATTAAGTCTTATTTTATGTCGACATAAATAGGTATTTTGCAGGCAAGCGTAGGTACCCTTTAGCTAAAACTGAGAAAATCGACCTTTTCTATAGAGAATATATTATAGAGCTAAGTAACTTTCTTTATGCTGTAGCTCCTAGCAGAGCCGAACTACATTTTTAAACGAAGTGAGACAGATCTCGCTTTCATAGATTCTATAGTAGCACAGATATCAAAATAGACTTACACCTACGAAAAGCCCTGACCTTTACTTCGTTTAGTATCCTTTTATCTAAATTTTGGAGTGCTCAGGTTGCGAAAACCCGTTTCCGAGACACCACATGAATTGTGTAAAGTATCAACTTTTTAAAAACATATACAGCCTACAATTGGAAAAAATACTTATGTGTTTTTGCTTGCAAAGACCCTGTCGTCGCCCACATATTATTTAGCTTTCATTTAGCCAGTTTTTGGCATGCTGACAGTGCGAATTTCTCTATAATATTTTGTCAGATAATCGGGGGCGTCAAGGAAATTTAGAGATTTTGATGAGTAAAAAAATGAATTATTTACATTGGAACCCTTCATGTATAGTTTCTTGGTACAATGTACAGCAATGAGCAACTTACTGTGTTACTCATGTCATGAAAAAGTAAGACACATCAAAATACAGGAAAATATAGAAGCTTTTTATTTGAAAGGCCTCTCAGTAGTAATGGTTGTTGCTGTCGTTGGGTGTTCATCATCGTGATCTCGTTATTGTTAATACGATGATCTCAACCACTTTTATAAATCACCGTTATCATTATCACTATCATTACATCATTTTTCCTCATCATGACCGATTCTTTTATAGACACGCATACCTTTACTATATATATATATATATATATATATATATATATATATATATACCTCGATAATCACACACATAGTACTCTTATACTGCTATTAACAGGTTAAATCATCACCGTCGGTTTGGTGTGTCGGCTGATACTCTTTTTTGCGTTTATAATATATCCCTTATTTTTATTTCTATATTATATGCCCATTAGGGTTGCTATTTATGATTATTTCTCCATTCTTTTCATTAATGTACAGGTACCCTGGTCCATTTATTGTTTGCTAACATCCTATGGAGAGGTGAAATCATCTATTAGCTTACTTTCACCGGGAGTAGATGCGAACGACATTATTTCGATACTTTCCTCAGTCTGTTCAAGACACGGCCCATATACGCGTTTCACCCCAAGACAAAGATTAGATAACGATCAGATTAGATCTGTTCATGTCAGACGTTCATGAAAAAGGTCGCACTCGTAATCGACAATCTACGATAGTAGACATATGGCATCATGTTTAAGGCTATCCACGCTATTACCATCATTATTTTATGTCGACTAAATACTCTGATTCCCACCGCTGGGGTCTAGCAGCATTCACACGTACTCTATAATACCTTGTTATGGGTCTCTGTCTTTGCATAAAAGTAATTATCTTTTTGTATTTGAATCATTGACGAGACCCGCGTAATTCAAATGTGTAGTGCAACCGATTGTCTAACAAGAAAGCGCCAAACGCCTTCTTTGTCTGCTTATGGCGACACTTGCTTGATATCGATGACTTACTAATATCTTAATGCAATCCATAATAATTATTAATAGCATGCCCGAAAACACATGCTAAGACCATTATTTAAGCCATGTCTCCTTTGTAAGTTACCTAGCTGACTGGCTGGCTGGCTGGCTGGCTGTGAAGCAAAATGAAGAAGTTCGCACCATATTGTTGCTATATATCTCCCGCAAACAGTGTTAGCCAAATTTTCATCACCATCATTATTAATATTACAATCTAGTTATTTTTCTATTTTTTCTATAAGCCTTTTTGACATCTGATTGTGTTTTGACTTTTTCTTTTATTACACAAACAAGGCTCTGTTATTAAATCAGCAATATTAACTGAATGAAAGAAAAGGGGGCTTTCGTTTTGCCGTTTGCACTTTTTCTGATGTACAGATCTGCTTATAATTGTCAGAGTCATTACAGTATTGTATTGTCATCACCTTTTCTAAAAATATATTTTTGGTTTCCTGCTACTTTTTAAATGTTCAGTTTCAGAGACGAGAGCGTAATTTTCCTTTCATATCTGCTTTTCCTCCTAGCTCACGCACTTTGACGAGGCAATAGTCTGACTGCGTTAGAGTTCTTTTAATAAATTTAACCATAATTTTCCTAAATGAACAACCGGTAGTGTATATATATATATATATATATATAACTCTGGAATAGCAGCAACATACTTCTATTCTAACTGCCGTTGATAATCTAACGACTCGATCAAAATTAACAATATTACAAAGATGACAGCTTCGTTTTCAGAGACACACACATATCCACAACTGTATATATATATATATATATATATATATATATATATATATATATATATATATAAAGAGTAGCTGTGCGGGTGGAAGAAAACAACCGGATGGTTACCGACTCGAAATATGTTTGTATTTATAACCTGCTTTGTCCAACTTGCGTAGAGATATTGAAGTCATCCTATTTTCAGTATCACATCTTAGTGATAGACATCTCGTACAATTATTTGGTTTTATAGCACCACTCAAAGCCTGGTAAACGGTTGACTTCAAATTTTAGATTAACGAAAGACGATCGTCTCGTACGCAAAATCTTTGGCCACACAACTAAGCAATATGCTCATAATACAGAATATTTGATAATAAAAGAGGTCAGCACTCCGACGTTGCTTAGTGTATGTATCGATCTTGGTTATTGCCATTGTATCAAGATATCTTATACACTCTCCGTTCTCACTTGCGCAAAGTCCCTTCCTTGCAACAAACACACAGAATCGACTTATAAAATAACTCGTTCATACAGGCTTCTGCTTCCACAGCACACTAATTGACTACATCATTTTTATCGTTACTGGATGATCTTCGAATCATTTAAAATAAGATATCAACGAGCGTTTCGTCAGCACCTCGTGTCGCCCCGCTATTATCACTGGTAACAGGAAAAACACTTCGCTCCTACCTATCAATGCTTCATGACCACATTACTAAGTACAGCATGTTTGTTATTGATTGACTGTTTTACATAGGTGTGAATGTAAGTACTGTTACTATTTGTGCCGCCACACGCAGTCGCAACAACTCACATAAACAACAGCCGGCCAAACGACATCTCTCGCAGTAGCTTCGCACCGAATCGTATGTATATACGACTATATATATATACATAACTATAACTTGACCATCATAATAAGTTATAGTAATGTGTATATATATATATAACTTGACCATCATAATAAGTTACAGTCAACGACAGAATGCGGTAATCATTATTCTAAATCGACTAGTATGTATATTTGCACTATTAACGACAATAGCTACTGTCTTACTAGCAATAATGATACTATGTAGAATGTCAATTACACAATGATGCATTCGTGTCTTGTCGTTCACCAAAAAAAAAAAGCGCTGACAAAGTTCTCGTTGAGAATTTTTGTCACCTAAAAAATGTCAATAAATTACAGTTAGCATAGACATTTAATTAACACTATCATTATTGCGTATCGAGTCGTCGCGCGACCATTCTGTGTGTTCCAATAGTTCACTCTTGTATAATATTAAGGTGGGTTAAAAAGGAGGTTCAGTGGCCTCAGGTGTTCTTCAGGGTTCATCACATAAAAGTGACGGCATCAGTGTCTCGTACACAAAGTAGTTAGGCTCTTTTCCATACGCATGCCTGTAGCGCCGGCGAGATGTAGATATATATATATACTTTAGACAAAGCGGGTGACAGTATATCGTCAAACATGAAACAATAGATTACCGGACACCTTCGTTCACTGTTCCGAGTGCACCTATAGATGGCGCTGTAGTTTAATTTGCTATAAAAATTTAGCGAAAATGGCGGCCTTTACGCGATTTGTCGTCCCGATTTTCCATAAATGCTTAATGCTGCTATTTACACAAAACGTGATGTGTTTTTGTTCTATGCGTGAGGATGAGCGCAAGAGTGTCGGGTCTAACCTGATCGAACTTTGTGCACGAACTTCTGTTCCTGGCTTATTAAGGCTCACAATAGCTATACCGTAGAAGCATAAGGTGAGAGAGTTAACGCGGAGAATAGTTGTTGGCCGCATCAATTGTTTACTATCCTCTTGTTGGGTAGGTAATCCTGCCCCAAAACGCAACAACCACAAAATCTTCTGGAATAACGATCATCTTTGGTTCGGAATTGACTAAAAAATCGCGGGACGGAATGCCTCTCGCCTCTAAATCGGGAATGTGTTTGTCTTTAGTCATTCCTCGAATGCTTTTATATATCTCTTTATCGTTATATATATATATGTATGTATGTATATATAGACATGATTATGCAACATTATCTTTGACATTCATTATATATGAGCTACAGCCTTTACTGCCTTTAAAAACAGCAACGCCTAGATTCATTCTGCGCAAATAATCAACGTCACACAATACATGCCAGCAGGCCTGTCACTCTCAGACTTTTGCAAGAACACCCATTCTCTATTGCTCCGTATAATGAAACAGCGTACGAGGTCTCTGCCCTCACAATGTGTACACTGGATATACTGCTGGAATAATTGACTAAGAGAAAAGTAAATACTGCCGTTGATTACGGTTAGATTTGAAAATGTAACCGCTTCTAGCCAGCTGATGAGCTGGGGCACACAAATCAATAAAGACTTCTGCATGCTTCTCGATGCATTATGTTAGTATACCTGCTCAGGCTAATTAGGCGAACTCAGACGTTATGTTTTGGTCAAGTATCTGTTACTGAGTAATGTAATGCTTTCTCCTCTATTATATGATAACAATTATAGTGATACGTCTGCTATAGAAAAAAACACGCTTATATTTGTTAGGCGTTTCGCCTTTTTGCTTGGTGATGATAAAATTTTTTTCTTATCGACATGCTTGCCTCTTGCAGAATTTACAAGGGCATATATCTCTGATCAGTATGAGCTTACGGTACAGCTGGTAGCCGAAATGGAATGATTGACTCTGGACTAGAAATTAAATAGTTAGTATTATAGTCGGCTATTGTGTGATTTTCTGGTGGGGAAAGAGCTGTTGTTTCCGTCGTGCGTTTGCACATACGAAAATGAAATATACGAAACTGCGGTAGGCACCTCCATAAATGGGAAACATTATCCAAGTACGTGGGAACAATGGAATATCACTGACGCTTATAATGAAAGACTCAGTGACGGTGCTGAAGACGATGCTCTGGCGTCGTTTCATATGAAGCGGCGACAACTCATCTGCTTGGGGAACGCGGACGGCGTTCTGAGCAGATTTTTCACAACAGTTGATTCTCCACAATACCTACTATCTATTTTAATGTAATAATAATATGTTGTAATGGTGACTCCGCTTGACTTTGTCTTTATGTTGTTGTTATTGTCTGCTTGATTGATTGATTGCTAGATTTGTATAACTGACTAGATCGATTCGCGTTGCAGATCTTCACCGGATGTATGTCACCCCAATGATGTTTGATCTTCTCATTATCGCTTATTGCCATCACTGTTGCCCTTCAAAAGGTTGTCGTTGTTTTTTCAATGCTCGCTGTTGTGCAAACAGCGTCCCGATGAAGCTTCACGACGTGTCGTTTGAGGTTTTCGAGTTGTGTGGCGCTATACGAGCAATAGCCGCAGGGATATGGGCGGTCGCCGGTGTGGATACGACTGTGTCGTTTCAGATTTCCTTGATAAGGCGTCTTATAACTGCACAGCTTACATTGGAAGAGTCCTGCTTCACATGAACGCGACACAAGTGAGATGACAGGATGCGTTGATAAGCGACGTGGTATTACAGCCATCCATAATCGGATATACACAAGTTGCACAGACGAAAGAGTACAAAAACAAGAGTTTAGTTAGTCGTAGGCTATGCTACACAATGTTCTATCTTAGAATTTGGCATTGTTCGAAGTGGAAGATCAGTTTTAGGGCCGTTCTGAAATAGATATATGATATTACTATGAAAATATATATGAGAAAATTTAGAGTGCGTAGCAGGGCGCAAGTGTAGTGACAGGCGAACATTTATTCAAGACAGAAAAACACGAATACGAAAAGGTAGGTTTACAATAGACGTGCGACCAAGAAAGAAACAGATCTGATGAACAGAAGCATTCTGCTGATGTTTGCTCAAAGATGTATCAGTGTGTGTGTGTCGGTCTGTGTCTCTGTGTGTGTATGTCTTTGCCTGTATGTATTTGTGTGTGCGTGTATGTGTCTGTGTGTGTGTGTGTAAAACAAGAAAAAGAAAAGTGCCAAAAAGACTGCGCAAAGAGCAAATTGACAGAAATGAAGGCATGTGATGATGAAGACGTGCGCAGGTAGACGAATGACAGAGCCGCTGACTATCGAGAGCAATCAGTAGCCGATGCTCTCTCAGTAGCCGATCTGAAAGAACACAGGTATTTAGTATTTGATCAAATTTTCACTATATAAAAGAGGCACCTGTTGGATGTTCATAATGTATATGGTTGCCGTTCAAAGGTCCAAATTGGTCTCTACCATAAATAATATGGCTATTCCGGGTTAGTTTTAAGACAGCTAGTGGAATATATTTACTTTCTTTTGCGATCGATCACAGATAATTTTTTTGCGCGCGAGACAGAGTTGGCATTACGTTTATAACAAAGCAAGCCTACGATACGGACATGCAATTAAATATAGCTCGATTATATAGTACACAGTAATAAAACATATTTATTATCTATAGTTGTATGCACTGTACAGAAGTCTACATAGCATGGGAACGTTCGAACCCAGCTGTATCTAGAAACACATTAATTATATTTTAAAAAGGTATCAATAATTAATATGTTTTCCCTTTGAAAGACGCCGATTTTTCAATTCTGCACCAGTCAAAACGAACAAGGGTATCTGCCTCTTTCTTTTTCGGTAACTTTTAAACACCAATATCATAAATTACACGCTACAGGGGTATGCTTGAGTAAACATCAAATATCGCAAAGGTAGATTTTTCTATACAATAATATAAACATTAAATCCACTATTAACACGCAATTCTTACAAGTCCTATCCAACATCCTTCTTTTCAATGATGGGCGGCTACAGTGAATGGGGTCTAACCGCGTTACTTTGCCTCTTTTAGCGTCTCTTCAAAGTCATAATTGTCACTATGATCCGCTTCTTCCTTCTTCTCTGTCGTTATCTTCTGCTCTTTTTTCTCCTCCAACTTTGTCATTTGTGCGAGCGTCGCTGACGCATTACTATATCCTCTACTGGCGGAAGGAACGTTTTCAAAGAGAAACAAATCTCCCCAGTTCGACGACCTCGCAGTTTTATATACTTGTCCACCGTGCTTATTCTTTGTGAATATTTGTTCTTTTATTTCACCCTTTGATGTGCATATTCTACAAATGACACATTTCGTGCGAGGTAGAACTGGGCTGATGATCCGAGCGCATGGTGGGCCCTCGAATAGGGCCTCCGGATTAACTTTAGTCATAACAACGTATGAATATAGGGACGTGTGCGATTTATGGTTCGAATCTAGAAGGTCCATGTAGCGTACTTCAAATGAGCAGGGCTTGGGTGCCAACTCGCAATGCATTCGATTACACCGAAAGCTATGAGTGCACGGAGCAAGAACGTGACCCTTAAAAACCGCCCCTTGCGGATTATTTACACTGAATATCTTGCTTAGTTCGAGCACATGCGCTCGGGCCTCTACCACCATTTTGTAGCCTGCTGAAGTCCCATTCTCAATAACGACAAGATGGCGCTTTGTTTTTGCCCAAAGTAATTCAATAGCCTCTCGTCTTTCACGTGCGTTCGGTAATTCCATAAGTGAAAACGCTGATACAACGATGTCGTATGTAAGCGAACAGTCCGCTCCCAACTTGGCCCTTTGTGAATACTCATTTAACGGCAACTGTTTACCAGATGGTCCACCCTGTGCTAAATAACGCGCAAAATCCCTCATATGTTTTGAGGGCTCGACAGAAAAGTATTCCTTGAATGAATGCGGAAACTGCTCTTTGAGTGCCCACCATACAGAACCGAGACCCGATCCGAAGTCAAAACATGATCGAGGTTCAATTTTCGGGTCCAGAATTTTTATTTCTTTAAACACTTTTCTTAAGACTGCGTACTCCATTGGTGTCCGCCCCAACAGGTAGCAGTAACTGCCGAACGCATCATAATTTATTGGGCGCCAATGATAGATGTGGTGCCGCATATCCTTGATAATAACTTCTTTAACCTACAAACGCACCAATATAAGAGATAACAAAAACAATACACATAAAACAGCAAAAAAAACTTCAAGTTAATTCTTTTACAACTACGTGCGCTGTTCTTCGATCTTCGATGAACATCAGGTAACTTCTGCATGGACAAAAAGGAATTAGTCTGTATTTAATTAATTCATTGGTATACCGAGTTTGTCCTAACTAAACAGCTGCTATACACATAACATATATAACTTCGTCCTTTCAGTTAGAGACTGTAGCCTTAGCTATTCTCATACTTTTACTATTGGAGCCGTTTACTCAAATTTTCAAAATATTTAAAAATATGGCTTCTTTCATAACAACCTCAGTCGTTCTTGTACAATATTTAAATCCATACTTATGTTGATTTACTATTGCGGTTATTAGATTTAGTTGGAGTTTACTACCAACCTGAGGAATGGCCATTTTTCTTTCCTCTCTGCTTAAGTTCTTCAGCTCATCACCAAAGTTATGCTCTATTATTTCCATGACCTTTTCTTTTAATTCTTTCTTTTCGACAGGAGGCCGTCGGGACCAAAGCTGATTTTTCAGTACTTTAGCTCCCTCAAGCAATCGGTCTCTTCGGTTTTTGTCTGGCAGGAATACATCTCCTGAAATCGTGATTGAGCAAACATGCGATTTGATAGATGTTTAGCACCCAATTTAGTTCTAAAGAGTTGATGATTTTCTGGTGGAACACGTCGGTACTTTCGGTAGGCTAAGAAATCATAAATAGTAGAGTAGCAAAATTATTACTACCAAAAACTATTACGTCTGTCGTGGCAGCATGTGTATGTTTTAAATCAAAAGCCTATATTTAAGTAGCCCATAACTTCTTATTTCGTACACATCACTTTACAGAAGAGCCACGGAACAGCCTTTCGGAGCTTATTAGCCAGTTAAACTTTTCACTTTAAACATATTTAAAATTTTTATCTCGTAAGGACTAGCACCTTAAATGGATTCCTTTGCTGTGGGCAATAATACCTACGGCACGATGGAGACCATATTTGAATATATCATGAGTAGTTTGTACAACGATGTTTATTTGTTTAATATAATTGCCCGACGAGCTGAAATAAAGGTTATTAGAAATGATTATGTAATTCTTACTTCTTTATATAATAATTATTATTGTTTTATATGATTTACTCTACACGAGTAGACATTTTAAATTACATTGATAAATGGGAAAGAGCACAAGTTATTTTGTACTCTCTCCGGTTCAGAGGGTTTGTTACACTTTTTATAAGGGCTTTACATAGTTTATATAAAATTGGATATTCACAATAATCGTACAAACAAGCCCACTCAGTGATTAGTGATTGATGATAAATGACTCAGCTAAACCGATGCATCTATTTAATATCTAAACAAGCCAATACTTTCAAGGTATCCATTATAATGGTACACCAGTTTTACGGTATTTAAAACATTAACTTTGATTTACACATCGACTGTTACATTGCTTATGTATTTGTTGGTTGATAACATTCACTCAAACATATCTGTGCACGTAAAGAGGAGAAAACATCGGATGCTCTATCACGCTCTCTATTTGCTAAAAATTAGACAAACTCCTAAAAATCGCATGGTGTTAAATATGCCTTCTTACACATACTGTTCCGCAAATATGTAGGTAGGACAATGCTGCATTGACAATTACGTCGTTGAAGGAAACTATACCAACTACAGCTGACTGGCCACAAATACGAAAACCGAAGCATGTCCAGTTAATTTAATGTTGTAATCCAATAGTATGCTCCTGGGAGCGAGGAACGTTACCCAATTGGTTGTCAGCTACTGACAATTGTTACAAGTACTAGACATCTACCGATGATTTTTAAATCCAGTAAATTAGAACAGTCGTATGCGTATTCATGATTAAAGTGAATCTTGGAAACAGCACGTCGCACAATGGGAAACATAATTTTTTAACTAAAACAAAACTCTTAATGATCGGCATTCTTAACTCAAAATCTAGAGATTAATTAAATTTCGTGCTTTTTCCGTTCGTTCCTGTTCGTAAGCACTGAAACAACTGAACGCCTGTAACAAGCAAAAGATCAACATGGGCATTGACGCTGTTGTTGTGTGCATTGTTATAAAACCTGTACTTACTAATTACAGAAACTACATCTGTGTCGTAGACAAAATATGGAATCCTACATTCACAAGAAAGGTTTATCATTAACTTAGATATTCCTGTTGATATTAGAACAAACGAGCCACACCAGAATTGTTCATAAAAGGTACGAATGGTTGTTCAAACTATACTAAGCCGCTTCCGTCCTTGCAATTAGTCAAACCTCTAATACGGGCTGGGCATCGGTAGCAGGTTGACGGTATCATCGATTGTCTGACACCCCGCTGCGATTATTTCTCAACGTAACCCCAAGTGAGATTATTTCGGAATCCCATTGCAGTTTAATTGTGTGGGTTTGTTACTCTGTTACATTATTGAGTTACTTCGTTCTTTTGCGGTGCTTAGCTTACGGTATCAGTTATTTAACGATTCGATTACAGGTTTTCCTTGATAAAGCCGAAATCTTACAGCACTGGTTCTCCCACCACTAGACATTTCGTGTATTTGTTATTGGTATTCAATAACTTACCAGCTATTGCAGCAGCATGCTGATGGCGTCATGTTATAATGGAGATCATCATCATCGTCACTTGCCTATACATAAAATAAGATAAATACTTTGCTTTTTCAGTCTAGAGTTATTTTAATTTAGCATTTGGCCAATTAAGCGAATACCATGTATGCAAGGACAAGTGCAATCATTTGCACGTTTTTCATTAAAAAGTAAGGACGGCAGGGCGAAAGCATGGTGTATAGAATTAAGCGAAACACACAGCCAACGATTGTGTGGCTCCTCATAGAAATACCCACGTTGCTTTGGAAATCTTTATTTTGATTTCATACTTTTAATTGTGTCAGCCAGTTGTATTAACGTTCTGTGACCGCAACTGATATGTGTTTCCGCTCTTCGGCTAACAATAAAACACGTTGCCACTTTACAGGATACCTACATAAGGCAGAATCCATTAAGTAAACACGCTTTAAACAGACCATTGTTCTAACGCAGTTATTTGAAACTAATTTTTTTCAGGCGAAGTTGCTTCCGGACGAAAAACGCCATAATTTTCAGCCCGGTTTCTAGCCCATCCGTGTCTTTGGTCCATAACATGTAGATACGTTGTAGTCTTCGCAATATCTGCGTGTAGCTGAAACCTTAAATTATATCAGTTTCAATGTTATTAATTAGTTTTATAACATATTTACATAGTATAGATTTAACTTTATAAGGACTAAGAGTCTTTAATTTACGCAGCTGTAAAGTGATGACCCTTGAAGTAAAAATGGCTTTGGCGCGACTTGGCAACAGTAGATGTGATGATCCATGATGGCAAAGGATCTGATCGAGATTATACAGACACCAGATGGACCTATAGATACAAGAGACCACTTTAGTTGCGTAGGTTAAATCTGCGTCGCTTAATCGTTGATAGGCACCATAGGTCACATGACGACTTCGCCGCGTCGAGGTACTAGTGCAAGCAGCAATATCCTAAGTCATGTGACGGTGAATTGTAAAATAGGTTATCGATTACAAGCATCATCGTGGTCTTCTCTTAGTGAGACGCGACGGGTCACGACACTGGATCTTGTGACTGCGTAATTGCGCTATTGAAAACACCATGAGTCCTGCTCTCTGTACTTGTAATAGGATACTGGAGGCACCATAGCTCTACTAACCAAATATGAGTCGCGGTTAATACATAGTTATTTACGATACAAGCACACCAGAATAAACGCAAACATCTGTGACACTGGAACAGTTTTGTCTGAAGTGATCCAGTGGACCACCATTGAATTTTGAGCGCTCAATATGACTGGCATTCAATGCATTTACATGTTAAGTCGGGACCTAGACCACTCCTTCATGGTCATCATCTTCACGACACCTCACCTTTAATCCACAAATAACTTTTTGATAGTAACTGTGCGTTAAGCGATGTTGGTAGGCGTGAACTCATTAATGCCTCAAAAATACGAGGAATTACACGTTTGGCTTTTAGCAGATCAAAAGTCGGGAAGATACAAGGCCTCAAGACAGCCAAAAAATCCAAAAGGCAAAGAGTGTCAAAAAAAGTCGTTGGAGCTTCACAACGCAGTTAGGGAGTGACATTTTTTTTCCCGAAACAGTTGAGAAAATCTATGTCAAAAATGCAGATATATTAAAAATGCCTTTTAAACTATTTCTATAATTTCCTGGGCGCTTACATCTAAACTCCATTGACAATCTTCTTACACCGCTGTCAATTACGGCTTGTTTATTATCGTTTTCTTTCAATACTTTTTTTTGCGGTCAAACTCAGATTTTTGGGTGGCGTTTAGCAACCTTTTTCGAAAAAGAAAAGATACTTTATTTATCTCTCAGTGACATTTTTTTTTATCTCTCTTACGAATTCAGCTAAAACAATAGAGTGAAGGAACATTTTTAGACTATGCTGAAAGAAATAATGTCTAAAAACGTTTGATGGCCTCGACAATAAAAAACAAACACATTGCATCTTAAAATCACATGCACATGTCTAACATAATAGTTGGTTTAGAAGCTAATATGCATAATTACGTTGAACAGGCAAAAAAACTTATTTTGTTATCAACTCTCTCGGTATCCCTGAAGCTGATAATCCTAGACTACAAAAGGTCAAAAGGACACATGATTGTACTAGCTTCATAACAGTCGTTAATTCAATGCAGCCATAACATTACATTTAAGTGACGGTATCAAGCTGCAAATAATGCCTATGAGAAGTCCCACAAATGATATTTCCTTCTTAAATAAAGCGACAAGGATAATCATTTTGGAATATTGGTAAAAAAAAGATTCGAGAAGATTACAAACGTGCACAAGAGGTAGGAAAAGGCAATGTATTGTCCACAAAGATAACGTATGAGTCCTAATACACTGCCAATGTTATATTTCCGCCTCCACAAGTTAGATCCATGTTCCGTTCGGCCTAGTTCTCGTGACTTTTTAATATTTAAAAATAAGTGAAAGATTTCACAAAGGAAAGATGGATATGTGGAATAAATGAAAGAGACAAAATTGAAGGAGCTAGACTTGACGCAAACATACAGAATGTATACTGCGTGCGTCTCGTGTATACTAGACAAGCTGCCCTAGAAAGTTAAATAAAAAAACCATAGAAATTGCACAAACGCTTCTCTATTTTAAGACAAAGTCAGCTCAAAAAGCTTATTTAGCTTATATGCAAAACATACCATAATCTATATTTTCCTTATACGAATATAAAATGTGTTGAATAAGCCATATTCTGGGATAGAGAATGTTATTACTTCGAAATTCTCAACACGTTCATTTTTTCTCGACGATTTGCTATCAGTCTTCCCATTGTTTGAAAGCTATCGAACAAAGCCAAAAATACCACTGAGAGCCGCATTGATCTAGCCACATAGTTTCAGTTTCCTGTGAACTACGACGCGCCCACCTGTCACAGCGGATTAAGGAAGAAGGGCTTTGTACGTGCCGAACAAGCTTCACAGGCAGTTGTGGTGAACGCAGGTTTACTGCGCAGTCTGGGCGATTCACTGGTAGAATCCGATGTGGCATCGACCGAGATGACAGGGATGATACAAGAATTATATAATAATTCGATAATTCAAATGAAACCAAAATAAAAAAATATACGCAAGTCGAAGTTTTTGTTTTTCAAAACAACTTCATGTAGTGAAAATAGCTGAAATCATACACTCAGTAACACCCACACCTAACAAAGCTGACTAAAACAGGTCAAAATCCTGGCTTGGCAGTTTATTTGTTCATGGCCACTTCCTTTTTAGATCAGCTTAAAAACGCCACTTTTATTTTACACTGTTGCACTATAGGTACTATGCTGCGTGACAGCGTGAGTTAAAAGAACCGCGAATGATATAAAACTTTTAAATACTCTACCTATTACATTGTTTCTGCATCCTGTAACTATTATGTGAAATCTTAAAACAATAGTAACTTTGGTAAATATTGCTTAAAAAATTCACTAAACCGGTTCCTCATTAAAGATCTACTCTTACTAGAATTAAAATCCATATATAATTAACACGATAGAAAAAGATTTGACTAAGAGTTGACGTTCGATTTTCCCATATTAAATAGTCCTATTATTAAAGCTCTTCCACTAGAGGATTATCGTTCCAAGTTCAACCAAGTAACAGCTCATAAATGATGCAATTTGTGTGAAAGGAAGAAAAATTCTCCTACCGCACATACTCCGAATGTGCTTGAGAGTGTCAAGATCTACCATACCGCGTGACGGTTTGACACGCCAGAAAATCAAGCATTCAAGGGAAGCACAGCACACCACAGTTATATTTAATGATCTCTTGAAAACAGTGCGTACTATTGTTTTTTGAGCAATGACTAGGGATCCTAGCGTGAATGTAGCAAGAAGTTAACAAGCTATATTAATTCATATAAAAATGATCTTTGCAAAATTTATATTCGAAAATGTTTTAACCGTTTTAATTCCTTTTGTTTTCTGTGATAGACTTATCAAAATCAAGTACATTAATGTTTCTATACATTGCACTGAGTGCTTCGCTGAACGGTCTTAAAATATATTTAGTGAACGTCGTCCATATAGCAAACCTTTTTGAACTTTTCCATTCCGACAAGTTGAAAATACGTTAACTGCTGTGCTGTTTCCAAAACTGTTTCACATTATGATGGCTTGTTTGTATTAAGTAATGAGTGGTCTACTTCCGCTAATCAAGCGCTTACGGCACCATGAGCCCATACTATGCACGCGATTCAAATAACAAATTATTGTATCGCTTCCATTAGCATTTAAAAAAGCCACATATATGAATCTGTAAGGTCCAGCAGACCTTTGAGCTCAAGAACTACTGAAAAGCAATTTCAATAACTTCTCGCTGTTACTATTGCATGAATATAGAAAAAAAAAAAAAAAGAAGTACTCTAGAAGTCGCCTATACCGTTGCCAAGATGTTGCTGTACGTTGACAGCCAACTTTTTTATATCATGTAATTTTATTCAGGCAACGAGAACATGATTAAAAAGAAGCCAGCTCCACAGAGATCAGCAGAAGCAGGACTAGATCAACAACAATGAGTGCTGTTATTCAAGGCATAATCAAAGGACACAGTCCCTCATTCACCCTCCATCGATGAGCATGAGCGCACCACCACTCATTATCATCATTGACGATAGCAGTAATGGCAGCAGCATGTATGCCGTGCTATAAATGGGCCCGCTCAGGCGCAGCTGATCACATACAATCGCCTAGTTGTATTTTCATATCAATATGTATATTGTAATACATATATGTGCCGACACAATTAATAGGCATAGGAGTGGCAGCAGAACTGGTCATTGACGAGACAGATTAAGCAGCAAAGAGGGAACTAAACCTCTTGTCTAAAAAACTAAAAGGTGATTGAATTAGTTAATAAAATAAACTAGGCACATTCTCAGATATTGTTTTCTGATGTTGCTGAAGACACCTATTTTACAGAGAATGTTATCTATTCGGGCATGATGTGTGCACTTCTATCTGTGTGGCTTACTATGCTCCACGTCTATATCTTAGGTTAGCAACCATGGGGTATATTATCAGCATAATTATTTTCATTACTAAAGTTGTCAACAAAGAGTGACATTAACACCTTTATTCCCACAAAACCGTGATCAAACAAGAGGGCCTAAACGAGTTATAGAGGGCATATTGTATACGGTTTTGTGGTCTATTACCATAATATATATAAAACCGCAACCATTGCGGTGGTTTTGGCGGTGATCGAGACGATGATGATGTTGTGTGGTTACTGCCGCGGTGCTCAATTGCCCCTTCTCTCTGTCCCATTGTCCCTCTCTACCTGGGTCTTCTACTAGATTTAAATGTCGCACCATGAAGTTCGAGGATCCGTTTTTGGTCCTACTGACGTTGTGTTATTATTGCCAAAATCATCCAGCGCAGGCGAGAATATCAGCAGTTATACCCAAAGCGACAACAGCTCTGGTTGGAGCAAGCGCTACTGCAATCAGCGATAGTGCAACAGCATTAGCAATCTGCGTATGAACTACACGCGCAGCAACGAACGCAGGCGGCTGCTGTAGAACACGTGGGCCTTCTTCTTCGGTCCCGCTGCTGTTAGTTGCTTGCTTCGCCCTTATGATCCTGTTGCTTACCGCCTAAAAGGACAGGTTCGGTAGTTGAGTGGGTGGTTATTGGTCTGTTGTTTGAACAGATTGGCAAAATCTAGCAGTAGCAGCAGCACTGGCCATCCAGCCCTGCAGCCGTCGTCTCTTCTCTCTATTCCTGTCTGTAGAGCTGACATACGCTACACACTCCCCCAAACGCGTAAGTTCTTATGCACGCAGTAACAAACCAATAGACATACTATTAATGTCCAATGGAAACACATCGCACCACCAGCAGCAGTACGACAACGATCATCACCTATGAGACGAGCGCATAAGGGCGTTTCTGCGCGCTGTTTTCTTGCCTGCAACAGCCCGATAAACTGACACAAGAGAAGCAGATCATAGAGTGTTGGTAGTAACTCCCGTCGTGCTCTGTGAGCTATGTAAGTATGAGCTAACAGCAGTCGCGGCGATGTTAGCGCGGCAAGCGAAGAGAGGCATCGTAGTCATCGCTGTCGTTTACTATGATTGTTGTAGTGCGTGTGACTAGTTGTGCTTATTGTCGTAGTAGGTGTTGGCATAAAATGCTGATGATGCTGCTGATCCAGAGCGGACGACGCGGCGCAAGTATAAACCCAACATAAGCAAGAATGGCCCGGCGCAGCTCGGATCGCAGCAGCCGCTCTTGCTTGATGCTGGGCCTGCTTGAATGGTAACAGTCAACTAAACAGCTCTGAAGAGTCGATTCGTTCCAACAGCGTTTGCACCATTATTCCGTTACCCCATCAGCGCTGCCTTTCCCGGCAGAAATATCAAAGTGTGGCGAACAGAAACAGAAGCCTTGGGTACAAGGCTACGGCCTGCGGCAACAGCGGATATCTAGTGGGTAATCTTGATCCGCATTTGATGATGCTGTATTGTTGATGGAGTGTAAGTTATACCTTCTTTCCCCTTTCCGAGGAAGATTTCGTCATCAAACAGGCTGACACAGGCAGTTATTCATCTCCGTCCTGCAAAATACTCTCCAGAACGTTACAAGGATACAGATAGGCTCAATAAAAGAACTCGCTTATTTGTCGTCGCAGTGGGCACACAAAAACGTAAGGGCAGATAAATAGATATAGCAAGGCTTGTCAAAAAAAGCGAGTTGCATTTTGTTGTACTGAGTTCTGATACTTCGTAACGCGGCTTTAGTGAACGAACTTTTGTGCGTGTTGAATTTAGCAAGTCTCATCCATGTATTTATATAAGTTTGTTCAATTTAGGCCGTACATACATTATATATATATATATATATATAATATGTTAGTGTTGTTTGTATTCTCCAGTCCTATTAATAAAATACTTGAATATCGCATACACATTAGTAAAAGCATGAACCTATATTGTTAGTGAAATATTCTTTTAGGCACCAATAACATTGGCGTCAGCTAGATGCAACCAACTTACTCTCCACAAAAATTAAAAGCAGAAATAACACCCCTTTTTTTATTTTCGTAAGACTATGCGATTGTCTTTCATGAATGAAACATATTCAAACAGGATTTCTGTTACATGCAAGATGTTAAACTTTAGAAGGATTAAAGCCGGAGTCTGACTTGAGTTTAAACATTTAAGCATTGGTCCACTATGCCCGCAATATTGAATCATGTTAGCTAATACTTGCGGCGTAGTAATGGTATGGTAAATTCGGCTCATTAATGCTATAAGTACATAATAAAAGAGTTAGTACTTCAAGGGGTGAAGTTATAAACTGGGTGTCTTTCAATTATCTTCCTCCCATTTAAACTCAGCTTTAGTATTAATAATAAGCTAAGGCCTAAATTATGCCAGGACGATGCACAGTTACTTCGAGACAACGGATGACGTAAAGTGCCTATAGATCATATGAGCAACGTGTAAAATGACAACAAAAACCTACTGTCTACTAGAGCAGGCGATACAAAACAAAGCTGTCTCCATATAAACGAATATCAACGCAGAGTTTGAGATGCTACCATACCATATGCCATGGCGAATATATGAAAACAGGTATCCTGCTTCAAAGAAACTTTATTGAAAATAAATATATCAATATAATATAAATAAATAACATATCAAGATATCAATGTCATAATTGCACTAATAGTTCATATGTGCGCCTGCTCGTTATTCTATTAAAAAACTTTTTATTTATGGAAAAATATATTTTAGGAGATAGACTACGTAAATTTTTTGGTCCACATAGAAAAACGTGGGAGTATGGTCTAACTCGTCATAAAGTTTAAGTTCTCATCAAAAAAGCATAAAATTATATGTAAGCACAATTTAAATATTCCAATTAAAGTTAAGTTTGGCAGATTTTTAACGCATTTTTGTTGTAGTTTACTTGCTTTTCGATACAAGATCTCCAAAGCATATCGGACATAAAAAATCCCTGGATGGATCCATTTTAGTGAACTCAAAATAGGCTTTCACAAACATTTGTATGCTGCACTTTTAGGAAAGATATAAACTATCCTCTTTCCAACTCAGGTAAGTCTAATTGTAAAATCTATTCTGCGCTATCTTCAAATCCTATGTAAAGTTCTACAAAAGTAACCTATCTTCTTTTGTCAGCTTCATTCACAGTATCGATCAGAAGGACAAAATCTGATGACTATCCGTTTTATGTATTCGGAAAGACAAGCATCTAAAAAGAGACCACGCGAAGAAATCTTTATAACATGACAAAGCGACCACCCGACTCAAATCCGGTAATTCACTGCCGCTATATTCTTTGGAAAAACTGATGACCATGAAAAAAGAAAGGGACAACAAGCGGGACTATTCGAAAATCATCTGAATAGCTCATTTTGCGTAAACCACGCGCGACAACATGTTCGATGTGAATTATACAGATAAAACATTAGTTGCAGAAAAGGTTTTCGTATTTCACATTTCCAGCTAATAAAATTTATATTAATACGAGTGAGCTCAAAACGACAAAAATTGAAAGGCTACTATCGGAGCAGATGATATGCACTAGCTAATAATTTAGCCAAAAGAAGACGAGGCTATGAAGATGAGGACCCATTCTTACTCAGATCAGCAAGTTTACACCGATATAGTAATCTTGAAATGTGCAGGTGCTAGCGTAAAAAGAGCGGCTTTTAATGGGGCGTAAAGAACAAATGGCACCAGTTAGCTTTGAAGTCCGCAGGTCAGACTTACCCAACGGGTCATACAGGCTATAAAAGCAGACTGTTTGAAGCCATGTATGCATCAAAAAAGGTGGCTTTCGATCGGCAATTTGCCCACAGGCCAAGTTAGTCCTAACACAAGACGTCCTGCGAGTGACAGAATACATCCTGCGTGTGTAAACTGTTCAGCAACTTCAATCAAAAATGTTCCTTACTGCACACACTATTTACCGGTACAGATCCGAAGCACAAATAATTTCCGACGTATCCCCCACTCAGTAATTTCGTTTTGAACTGTGGTTACTCATGTATCCGGCATCAAGTTATCTTCTCTGGTAGATTTTTATACAAGATTTTATTCTGTCACCTTCTCTCGTCGCCGCAGTTAACGGCTGTCGCTTCAAGTCAAAGTTTCTTCAATGGGGCTTCTTCTCATATACTCTTACTGTTTGTCTTGAAAAGCATGCTTGAGCTTATGAACCAAATGCATCCAAATAGACCAACGTTATATCAACTCATCGGCGTTCCCTAAGCTGAAGAAGTTCGTTGATCTGCCATCAATCAGTTTAGTAGAAAGAATTCAAGCTGTTTCCCGAATGGCGGGTAATCCGCCATTCGGGAGGACGGCGACGTCTGCGACGCCGCCGTCGCGAACGCCGGAGAGGCTGCAGCAAACAACGTTTTGCTGCTGCCGCTGTCATACAAAACAACAGCGCGTGCCGCCCAACAGGAATAACGGCGGCGGCAGCAGCAGTAGCGTACCCGTGTACGAAGAGAATGACAAGAACTAGTAACAAACAAGTCGACAGCATGCGGACAGCAAGAGAGAACGGGACGCTATTATAGAAGCCCACGGGAACGTAAAGAGATTCAGCCCGGTCATCGCCATGTTGATACCCAGGTAGGTAGGTAGGTAGGTAGGTAAGACGGCTGATTGCTATGGTGGTTCGTTGAAGCTAACCATCGACGGCGCGGGCGGCCCAGACCAGACGCGATCGGCAGAACACGCAAGCCGCCGCCGCCGCCGCCATCATCAATATCGTCAGCATCATCAGACCTTCTCTTTGTTACGGTCGCTACCACCGTTACCGCTACCACTACCACTACCACTACCGCAATTCCACTCTTAAGCAGGTCTTATGTGTGTGTCTGATGCATCTGAATCTGTGTGTATGTAACCAACAGCAACTGCAGCAGCCGTAGCCTACTGTTATAGAAGAACAAGGCCAGCCGGATGGTTGCCACAATCATCAGCAGCAGCAGCATTATTGTCGGCGGGTGGGTGTTAGGCTACGAAAGAAAGTGGCAGTTGTTCGTGATTTTTTCGGGCATCTAGCTTCTGCACTTAACAGTTGTATTTTTTGTCTACATTGAGAACTGATCTAAGTAGGTAGTTGGGCCATCAGAATAACATAAGTTCTAACTGGCAGTGTTGGAACGAGCGGATACACTTAAAAAAGCGCATGACACCTGAACTCATTTGAAGTGTGAGTTTCAGTTACACAGTGGAACACAAATAAGCTTTAATAAGGTTCTAGACTATGTTGTTTCGAGTATATGAAATTGAAACCATATGGCCATTTACTTATCGATCACACATCCCAATCTCTGCCGCTTGTTGGACAATCTATGCACAATGGTAATTAACTTCCGTGCACCGCTTATACATTCACATGCATCGACACACCCACATCGTGCTGCCGTGCTGGCAACGAGCCGCGTCAGTCTCATCCAGCTCGACCATTTAACTTGATTGTTTATCTTCTCTCCCTTTGTCTATACGTCATCTAAATACAAACGCTAATTGTACTTGAAAAGAAAGAATCATATGTAGACGCACACTGCTTGTTCCCTCCCAACACCCTAGGAAAAATTGAACTGGTTTACGCGGTACGCGACAATTGGAGAGCAAATGAGACAGAATATTTGTTCTACATGGGCTGTACTAATTGTCATTATCATCAGCATCAACACCATCCCAATCATCATCACCAACAGCAACAAACAACACCGCCATCCGACAACGAGAAGCGACGACCGACGTGGTACAGATCAGCTCTCTTCAGGAGAAGCCGCGCAGGCACAGCCAACGGACTGTCGTGGCCATAGATATCTGCTGTGACAAGCTGACAAGTTGACCTGAGTGTGATGTTGGCTTACAAAATGGCTTAGATATATCATCATCTGCGACAGTCATGATCTTTGAGGTAAAACTACTGTAGCAGGATCAAAAATTGTCACGATATAAGCACTGGCTAGGCAGTAACAGAAGATGCTAAACATAGTACCTCTCTTCTGCTCATAGTCCATAATATTTTGGGTCGCTACAAGTTCGACGTAGTCCGGTCTCCGTTCGATTTGATGGAAACTATTCCGTCGTGCATTACTCTATTGTTCTACTCTGTTCTCTCCTTCCCGGCATCGAATGCTTAACCGCCTTTCAACCACTGCTAAAATGGTCGGTGGCAAATGATTATGATGGCGCCACAATAAGTGCCATAGATTCTGGAGATCAAGTTCGAGAAAGCCGTTTGATAGCCAGTTCCTCCCCCACTCCCTCACTACATTTGGTTAGTCGTTGGGCAGGCAAATACTGAATGTCAGCGTCACCCGCCAATGAACGCGACCCGGTGCAAGCGTTGAGATCGCGTCATCAACTGAATTGTTTCTTGTTTTCAATTAAACGTAGTGTCCCTTGGTTCACTGCTAAGTTAGTCGTTTTCTATGATAGCATTGCCACTACGTCGCTGTTTGTCATTACCAGCGTCACTGACTTAGGTACAACCTAAGAGTCAACAATTTGCGGCGAATCTTTCAAAATCATATACAAACAATTATACCTCCGGGCAGGGTGACATATGTGTGCCTGCGTTCGGCCGCCAGCATTGCCACATCGCCTGCGATAGAAGGCACAGCTGTTGTCCTAACGAACTACAATGCAACGGTCTCCAACATTACCATTCCTCTTCAACTGTTTTCTCACCCTCCGTCCCACTGCGACAACAACCATTAAACTATGCCGCTGTTCTAAACGTGTAAGAACTGGCTATGAGGATCTGTTAGGCCGGTGAACAGGACCAGCTGGACAAATCTGTCGGCAAAAAATAAAAGTCACTACGGACAAAAAATGACGACGTGAAGAAAGCACGCAGACTGCAGATTCGAGTAACAATGGCGCCAGTTCCAGCAGCGGTAAAAGGCATGGAGGCAGCATCATTGTCTACTCAACTACCTGCATTAACTTCCCTCAACCTCCGCAGTCCAATTATCTTTCCTTTTTTCTGAAATTGTTCTTACTCCGTCGTTGTTTTTGTACAAATAATAGCTGTTGTTGTTGTTGCAGCAGCTTCTTTTTCTTTCGTGTTTGTGTTGCTGTTTGTACCACTGCAATTGAATAATTATCCCTAATGGGTGACCGCTAATCGTCTCCGGGCTAATGAGAATGGCAACAGTGTCTCGTCCTCGTCACTATTTACATGATATTTTCATTATTATGTCCAATATATTTACCCGGCGTTTAGCGATAGTAGCCGCAATCTGCGGACAATGCACAACAACAGTTCTCGGAATTGTACCGAAACATATTCGTTTCGTCGTCCACTAAAAATAAATTCCAGCCAAAACTTGGCTAGCTTTTCCTGTGCTTCGTGCTAATACCATCTAACTACGATGCGTTGCACATATGGTGACTATCATTGTGACAACACGCATATGATATCAAAATCTGCCTCTCTGCGGTAACAACCATCTAATTGAATCCTAGTAAATTTTAATTTATTCATACGGAAAAATTGTACAGCATTCTTCTACTGATCATGACAACAATAATTATCATATAACCTCTATAGAGGGAATTTAGAGTCGAACACAGACGTCCGTCTTATGAAGTTAAAGCTTGCGTTTATATACATATATATATATATATATATATATATATATATATATATATGTTGTATGCACAATACTACAAGCGTGACAATGTAAATCATATAATAATAAAAAGTTCGAGAGGAACTCACTGATCAAATGCTGCAAGTTGTGGGGGAGCGCGAACGCTGGGTTCTTTCGTCGGCAGAGTAGCTGTTGTTCTCGCGTAAATTGTTCTATGCCCGCGTAGACTTCTGGTTTCCTATCGTCGACATTGCTGGCGGTGATCTCGGTAACTGCAGCTGCATTAATCGATGACAATCGACAACCCCCTAATACACGGCTGGTGCCACGAAAAACTCTTCGAGACACATCTAAACCTGCTATCATCTTGACAACGTTAGGAACGCGCTGTTCTGTTTAATGATTTGGGACACTGACGAATCGCTTTGCTGCTCCGGGACAGAACCAATCACGCGCACAAAACTCCCTTCCTTCCTTCGGTAGTCAAACCAGCGGTAATGTGTTCTTTTCCACCAGCAACATGATCACTAGTGACAACACACATCGATGGAACTGTTTCTATTTTCGCCTGTCTGGGTCTACTGGCATTGGTCTTCAGCTGATTACACAGCACACCCCCATATCGAAACCATTCGAGGTGGCCGACTCTTCCGAGAAATAAAAAGTCTTCGCCTAGTTGGTCACTTGTCATGTTCACGTAGTCAACAACTACTGAATCAAGAGCACTTGTAGATAAATCAAGTTTTCCTAGGCTAAGCATCGTAGTCAACAAGCTAGATCCTAATCATGACACGCCTTCAGACTTTCCAGAATCGACATCAAAATAAACCACATATTAATGCTCGGATTTGCGCATGTTGACGGATAGTCGACGCACGTGCTCGGCAGCAGTTGATATAACAGCTTCTTTGTTATAGATCGAACACAATTTGTTGTACTGTTTTTTTCTAGACAGGTAACTGTGAGTGCTTGATGGCAAGTATTGTGTATTTGATGAGTGATCGATGTTGTATTCGTGATGGATATGTGATGTTGTATAGCGGCAATAAGTAGAAAAATGGTACGAATTAGACAAAGTAAGCTAAACAGAAACCTGATTGTATCATTGTTTCATCAACCTATCAAGTTATATACCGCATATAACATTTATTCGAATATATTCTCTGTTGGAAACACTTGATATGATTTTTTTATTAGGAGTGTGACTTTTCCAAATAGAGCGCAAAACATGTCTACCAGACTTCTTTGTTTAGTAGTTTAACACACGCTTGTTGCTTTTTCGACACATTTCAATATCGCACGCAACAACCATACCATATGATCCTTCTCGTAGACGTTAAAAAAATAGTAGGATCTTGTATAAAGGTGCGAGTTTTATTTATGATTTATTTTTAGATTATTAAGTATAACATCAATTAACGAACGACTGACGTAGCAATAACAGTTATTGTCATTATTATCATATGGTAAAGGTACTTGATTCTTTGTTATACGGTCTTCATAATTATTGTGTCAACATTAAAGATACTGTAATCAAAGAAACTATAATTAATTTCGCATACTATCTGCATTACGGATATCATAATTGTTATCATAAAAAGTAAGTATCATAAACTGAGATATAGAAAAGAGCGACTCTAATTTAAAAAAGAAATATGACGTTTCGAGGAGCCGTGAGGCTATGGAGAGGTCAGTTTTATGCACTTTCATTAAAAAGTTCATTCATAATTTTAGTATGCCTTAAATCTTGAACCAGACTGCCCAAAGTAATAGCAGGGGCAGCTATTTATGTTCTAAGGAAAACAGCTAATAATTGGTTTCTTCGTTCACTCTTTTGATTGTAGGCAGATTTGCAATCTTGGGATAAGCTGGGACTATCGGAAGCGACCACGGAGCGGGTTCGTTCGCTGGGTTTTACTGCTCCTACCCCCGTTCAGGCAGTTTGTATTCCTTTGCTTCTGCGTAATAAAGACGTATCGGCAGAGGCGGCTACAGGCTCTGGGAAAACCCTTGCTTTTGTACTTCCTATTTGCGAGATCCTTATGGGAAACTCAGAGAAACTTAAGCCTTTAGCTGCATTAATCGTGTCCCCTACCAGAGAACTTGCGCAACAAACGCATCAGGTACTAGGACCACATGTGGCAGATATACATCGGCTAGACTTATGTCTCCGATAAAAGTAAGCTAGGGCTCACACGCTATTAAACATGCGACGACAATTTTTTTGTAAAAAATATACATATTTTGAGCAATGATTAAGGTTGGCTCAAATAACTTGAAGCAACGTCCCGTATTTTGTCTTAAATAGCTTTGTTTGACTCATACAATTTTATTTATAATTTAATTTAAATTTAATTCTTCGGTTGCTCATGACATGCATCTTTTCTTTCAGCTGTTCAAATCCCTTAAGTTCCCAAATCTGCGTGTTCAGTTAATCACCGGCGGCCACAGTATCCAGAAGGATGTTGAAAAGTTTGAAAAAATGAAAGGAGCGCACGTCGTAGTAGGGACGCCTGGAAGGCTGGCCGATGTCCTTAGCGCTCGCAATGCTAATAATAATTTGTGCAGATATTCACGAAATCTTGAGATCCTCATTCTAGACGAGGCTGACCGACTTTTAGAGCTTCACTTTGAGATTTTACTCGGAAATATATTAGCTGTACTACCAAAACAACGTCGAACTGGACTATTCTCGGCTACGCAAACAAAGCAGTTGGATGACCTGAAGCGTGCAGGACTTCGTAATCCAGTAACTGTTTCGGTAAAAGAAAAGCATAATTTGAAGACGCCTGTCCAGTTGCAGAACTTCGTTACCCAGGTAGAGCCTGAAGCCAAGTTAAGCGTTCTTGTGGCATTTCTTAAGCAACATCGGACTGAAAAGATCATGGTATTTTTAAGCACATGCGCAACGGTCCAGTACTTTCATACCATAATTAAGCATTTGTTTCCAGACTTGTCAATGCTCTTAGCACTACATGGAAAACTCCGAAGCAATCGCTCAAAAGTGTTCGCTAAGTTTTCGGGCACAAAAAGCGGAGTTCTTCTATGCACAGACGTTATGGCCCGGGGAGTAGACATCCCCAAAGTTGATTGGGTCGTGCAATACGACCCTCCACTTAGTGGGTCTGTCTTCGTGCACCGCTGTGGACGAACTGCTCGAATGGGCAATGAGGGTTCAGCAGTCGTATTTCTGATGCCAAACGAAATGAGCTATACTAAGTTCCTGACTTTGAATCAGACAATCAAACTTGACCCGATGCAAGCACCAGAGAACGTCGAAGATGTAACTGACGTCATTCGTCATTTGGAAGCCGACAATGAATCTATTTATATCGAGGCTATGAGAGCGTTCGTTTCCTACATACAATCGTATCGGAAGCATGAATGCAATCTTTTATTTCGAGTTGAGGAACTCGAGTTTGGAAGATTGGCTATGGGGTACGCTTTGCTTAAAATTCCATATATGCCCGAATTAAAGGGAAAAAAACTTAGTGGTTTTAAGCCTCCAATAGGCATAATTAGTCATCACCTGGAAGCCAAGAGAGCAGCTAAAAATGCCAGGGGCGGAAGCAAAAGGCGGTATAAAAAAAAGCGGAAAAACTCCGATGTAATTTCAACGGACATGAATCCTTCAGCCAAGCGGAGATTGAAAGCTCAACTGAAGGAAGAGCGTGAACTGGATGAACTCATAATGGACGAGAAGCTTATAAAAAAAGAGAAGCTGCATAAAATCACAAAGGAACAGTTTGAAGAACGCTTTCTTTCAATGGATAAATAAAGGCAAAAATTGGCCTAAATTTGGATGAACTCATAATGGACGAGAAGCTTATAAAAAAGAGAAGCTGCATAAAATCACAAAGGAACAGTTTGAAGAACGCTTTCTTCCAATGGATAAATAAAGGCAAAAATTGGCCTAAATTTGATACTACTAGGACGGACGTACTAGGATACTCCTCTTTTTGGAATATTTGCGCTTTTGGGGTTTATTCAAAAAGAAAAAAGTACAGATAAAGACCACAAACTGTTTTATTTTTTTTATAGTTGCTACATAATATGATGAAAAATCTCCTTTATTTAAGTAATTAAGGAATTGATTACAACATAAGCGTTACGTACATATATCCACTACGAGTTTATATCCACTTTGTCCCCAGGCCTTTAGTACGATGCAAAATCTAAGTCAGGACCTGAATAATTATTATTTACAACTGCTTGAAGGGAAATTGAAGTCGTAGCTCAATATTTGTGCATGATTCGTTAATATAAATCGCTGTCCTTCAATGATTAAAACGTAATTGAAGATGACGCGCTAATTGAAGATGATAGCTTTCACCATGCATCTTTTTAGTTTAGAAAAATCCCTCTGCTTTTTTCTGCGGATAATAGTATATTAGTGTATTATACGCACAGATATAACTGAAAACCTAAATTTGTTATTAATAGTTGCATACGTTTGTTAGAAATCCATATTGTCGTTGCCTCAGGTTAAATTTATCTATTAATTACTCGTACGAGCTGTTCAGGGTTGACTGTACTGCGACATAGTGGGCATTGAGGCCTGTTTACCGCCCATTCAGTGATACAGGTCCAGCAGAATATGTGGCCGCAACGAGTAACCGTACACTCAGTCGTGAGGTCTCTACATAAGCCGCACTGGAGCCCGCCAATTTCTTTATCATTTTCTTCAGTTTTGGCTGCTTTTACTTCTGTCTTGACCGATTTGAACGATATTGTAGCCTGAAACAGCTCGCGAAGAAGTTTAATAGTGTATAGGATTCCGATTATCTTAAAAGTCCACTGAAGTTGAGGCATGTTGGGAAAACCGCGAAGTAAAGCATAGCGGCTTCGACCCAAACGACGCGCAATAGACGAGTATTCTCCAAACAGATAAAAATGAATCAAATGTAGTTGTAGAAAAATGGAAGCCACTAGTTGTTGTTCAGGATTGCCGGTTTTCACCAACTGCTTCCATGGCAGGTGATCAGCAAGAAGTATCGCTCTTTGAAAAAATGAATTGGGTTGAGTTTCGGGTGTACATCGAACGATGTTGACATACTGCTCACCGAGCGTTTGTCGCTCACGAAGTGTGGTCAGTCCATAGTAGATAAGGCTGTTGACTGTTGTAATAACCTGAAATTTGTAAGTAACTATTGATCAATACGGATTTTTTATTTATAAACTACGTTTACATTAATAGGCGTATATATATATATATATAGGTCAATTATATATATACAAATTTGTAACATGCCAAGAATGTGTTTATGTATTTGCACGTCGGTTTATTTAGATTTAAAAACACTTTACGACCGTGAATCCTCTGATGATTTCAAAGAATAGATAGAGGAGTTGCTCTGTAGAAATGTTCATATAAGTCAGCAAGGATTTCCATATTTATTATAAATGTGTACAACTTTTTCATAGTCGAAATCAATGAACTTTTGTTTTAGAGAGCCACGTAATCATGGCACTTTTGCAAGCTGTAGTACGAAAGCTATTTCATATGCGTATAAAAACCATTTCATAGCTACATTATAAACCACCTGAGTAGAATGTAGCACACCTACCTGATGATGTCTTACAATACGACGGAGTCCTATAAGCTCAATGAGCGCATCGAAAATGTCCCGACGAGTGGAATCAAGATGCTGACGGTCCTTTTCGTCTGAACGGAGTATCTCTGCTTGACGAGCCCAAGCAAATTTTTGTGCCATTTTTGTTACTGCATTCAGCTTCAAAGGTCGAAGCAGTCCTATACAACTGTTTTATAGTGGAATTCGACTTGCAAATTGTGAGTGGCTGAATGTGGTAATCACTGCATCCACGATTGTTGCATTGTCCGGAGCCTGAGGTGTTTGAGAATTTATACCAAATGTTGCTTCCGGTTGACTATCCGTCAAACGACATTGCTGAACTCGCGTGTAGTATGCATGTGCTTTTTTGTATGTAAGCTGTACACAGAGTGTTGATGTCGAAGAGCACAGGGAAGCCTTAAGATTAAAGAAAACAGTGAGAAAACATACAAACTGTTACATTAAGACAGCAATGCGGTGATTTATTATGAACAATGCGATGCTGCATGTGGAGTCCGAGAACTTACGTTTTTAATTATTTTACTTTCACGATAGCCACTGCGTCCAACGCTAGCAGCTAAAAGTTACTCGTTAATTTCCTGTCGTTACCGTGATGAAAAGCTAATAGCTTCCTGTCTTCTGCTAGTGACAGAGCATTCGAAAATGCGTTCATTCAAGACGGCGACTGCAGCTACCAACTCGCACTGATTTCGCTACAGAAACAATTACATAGTATGCAGGAACATATACACTGGTGAAATCGAACACGTTGTATGACCAGCGCCGGCTGCACTAGTTTAGGTGCCGGTTTGCCCATGTCTTACCTATTACTGCAATAGAATAAGCGTAACAATTAGTTCCATACGATTCAGGCATACGGAACGGTTCTTCCTGCGATGACTGGAGAAGATACAAGCAAGGTAAGTCAACGGGACTGTAAATAAGATAAGTAGATCTTGAGTTGCGACGGATGAAAAACTCAAGAGTTTCGCTGTATTTTTGAATATGAAGTCAAAGAGCTTGAAAGGCTTTCTTTATAGTTAGTGCATGTATATAAGTGCTTATTTGGACCGAAATGAAGTTTGCTTCGTCCTCAAAAATTAGTTGCAGTTTTGTCTATGCGTGTAGTCTCGTGAGTATGTACTGTTCCGGTCTGAGCTACCAGTAATAATTACCAAATACGAGTCGCAGTTTAGGGCGACCTGGGTGCAGTTTCATAACGTGGTAAAGCTTTGCGTGCTTGCTTTTTCTCGAACTACGAACGAAAAAGTTTCCATATGGGTTGTTCTTGTAAATGGGGCTAGTGCTATAAGGTCCAATAATTTCAGTCATGCAGGTATTCACTAGATCAACCTTGTCGGGGGTAGTCCGTTACTCGAAGGCGTTCAGCTGGCAAAGTGGTTGCTGTGCTTCTACTCAGATAATATCCTCATCGGTGTTCGGAGACAGCTGTTGGCCACGAAATGGCAACAGGTTGAGCAGCTTATGGGTAAGTGAGCTAAGTCCAAATTGTTCACTGCCCTTCAAAAACTCAACAGAGAAATAATTGTGCCCAATCAATCATGTATCGTCTCTCTAACCTTATTGCATAGACTGCATAGAAAAAAAAAAGTTATTTCCAACCAAAAAGATAAAGAAAGACGTTGTTATTTCGTCATCTTTCCAGTCTAATCTTGAATGCATAATTCACTCTCTTAGCTTATTATTTTTAGGAGGAGTTTGGTAGAACTGGAGTAAAGATGGGCATTAGGAAACAGTTTGACTATGTTGAGTTCCAAGGCGGCGTGAAATCTGGGCTTGCTTCACCTACTCGAATAATAACAACAATCAGATCTGCTGATAATATTATACACGTTCCATGATTGTTTGAATATAGGATGCTGCAGCCGTTTCTGAAAAGATGGATTTAAAAATTCAAAGTGACGGCAAAGAAAAGGATGAGCCCCAAGATGGAGCAGCAAGGAAAGGCCCGAAAAGTATCAAAAAAGAGGAGAAGTTCATACTGAAAACACCAAAGGTAAGAACTTATTTTATAACCAAACACATCAGACTAGTATTTGGAATGGTTTTTAATTGCTTTGGCATGGTAATACGTTTTATTCATAATTTCTGTTTATTTTTACCGTTCCAAATGACATCAAGTCAAATAAACAAAGCGATCTACTGGTTCTTATAGACGACCATAAGCAGTCCTCGTTCCCTCTTTGTTTCCGTGTACATAATTAATATATGATGTCTTTATGGAATCTAGCGATAAGAACCACTATCGTAAATATAGTAGGTATCTTATTCTAATCTAAATATGTAATACTATCATTACTGTAAATATAGATCTAAAAATGTGTTCTATTAAGGTGTGGCAATTTACTGGGAAACATGTTTACCACAAGTGTACCTTCTTGATTATTTTCCGATTGGAACATTCAAAATACGCACCTAAGCATAGAATGTATGTGTTATAGGCACTTGAACCTTCGACCTATATTGGCAGATTTTGCATTTGATCTAGTAAAACTGAGGGTGATGTATTTTAGTTTCATATGATTTCTATTTTTACTTTAAGGGTACTCGAGACCAAGGTCCTATGCAAATGGCGCTTCGTGAACATGTCTTCGCCATCGTCAAGGAATGTTTTACACGTCACGGTGCAGAACAGATCGATACCCCTGTGTTCGAGTTGAAACAAACTCTAACAGGGAAATACGGAGAAGATTCAAAACTTATCTACGACCTTGCCGATCAGGGTGGAGAGATTTTATCATTGAGGTAATGGTTAGCTTTTTTTTTATTTCACCTTTCTTAAATCAGTAAGATTACCTTTATTTAATATTCTGTAATATTAAACTACTACAAGCAAATCCGTCGGACAAATCAAACAACTTTGAACTAATTGGGCTAGAATGATAATTTTTACTATGTATTAGAAGTTTTCATGTTTCGCTCCCTCAGCGACCCAACAGTGTCCGGATAGCCGTATACTTACCATATCGCGTTAACTCGCAGTAAATCTCTACTGGGGTATGCTTGTCCACCAGTTATTCTCTTTAGGGCTTAAATCCCATAATCGTACGAGCTTAGACCGGAATAATAAGTGGGCTGAGACTCATATATGTTTCCTTCGTTTAATCTAAAAACTAATCATAGCATGGCGATGAAACCTGATTTTGTCATCTGGTAACAATACCATGTTCTTTCGAATGTCATGCCAACGGTCTATAGGTTTTCTGAGGAATTTGAGATGGCGGCCTGCACTTATTATTTCATTTTTGGCGTGTAGTAGCAGATGCCCCTGATGTTTATTGCAAGTACTTCCATCGCCTAAGTTCGAACCTACTTGATCTTTTTCGGGGCGACACTATTCTCTCGCGTAGTTCCTTTGTAACTGGCAGTACAGGTTGAATCATGCCATGTCTATGCCGACCGTATGTTTCAAACGGTTTTTTATTGATTAAAAATCTGAAAATTGCGCATCGAATTAGTCACACTCATTTCTGACTGGCCTGGAATGTTTACTTAGGTTCTGCATTTTCAGTATTTGGGTTATGATTCTGCAACACCCTACATGCAAAATGCTAGCTTTGGCCAATCGGGCCTTCAGACCCCAAGCTCTGGGTTCATAAAAGCTCTCCCCGATTGCAGCAATGCATTCTAGTCCTTCGGATCCGGACATCTGATTACCTTTTTGGTGGTGTTCAATACTTCAGTTCAGGTTTTGGAAACTTTGCACCATCTACATATTGTGCGTCCGCTTAAGGCCTCCTTGCCTGGTGTCTTCATCAATTGTCGATAAATGCCCGTATCGTTGTGACCATCGAGAAACAAAAAGTTAAGCACTGACGGTTGATTTTCGAAACTAAAAGATGCTTTCCCTGCGAATTCATTTCTCCTAAGATAAATTAAATTGTTTTTCACTCACAATCTAGAAAACTAGGGTACTTACCTATTAAGTTTCGATTGCTAGTAGGGCGCAGTTTAAAAGTTAATTAACTTTAAAACTGCCGGAATACGAACTGGTAAAAAGAATGCCGGATCCCTTATTTAGCTGTCAACACTTTTGGGGTATAACCACACTTTTCAGCACTGCAAAAGGCAGCTAAGTTATCCTTCATGTTTTTTGGTTATGTATCATCAAGTTTTTTAATAGAATGCTTTTCAAGAACCACATTGGCGAACTCATGTATAAATGACGCTGAGCTTGTGTATTTTTGTTATACTCCTCTATTTGAGGTCAAGACGTTGCGGAATGTCTTGATCCCAAGTATGTACCGGGTCGCTCAGATATAATATGAACCGTTCGAGCTTGTTTGTCACATAACTGCACTTCGGCTCTTAACTCTTGCCTGGTCTCTCATTTAACATTTTGAGCCCTGCACCTTTCTGTAAGGCTGTAATGCCCTCTTGGTGAACAGCTTTTGGGGCTGCGGTAACGAGGTGTCCCAGTGAAATCGCAATGGTTTTGTATACTAGAAACTCCACCAAAAATGAGGAGACGTCAACTTAAGCAACTTAAATAGCGACGGGCCCACCGCCTTAACTATAATTCTATGGTGACGAAATTTCCACGAATCTCGTGGGACATATCTTCTAGTTTTGCTCTATGGATTATTTGGAAATGAAGAAATCGACTCACGTTTCTTATTTATTTCTCTTTTCAACTTTACTCATTCGCTCATCAAATGCTCGCTCTGAGTATTTTTATTTGTATTTTTACTTTTGGTATTTTATACGTAAAACATTGACCTAGATAAATTGTGATTACTCTTAGCGTGGACGGAATGTGTGCAATGACATAATCATATAGTACGAATTTTAAAATGCTTAGACGCGCAAAAGTAATATTTGTAATAATGCGGATACGCTTGACATTAATTGATAAGTATGATTAATAAAAATGATGCTTGTGTACTTTTGCAGATACGACCTAACGGTACCATTCGCTCGTTACCTGGCCATGAATAAGATCGCGAACATTAAGCGCTTTCACATTGGCAAGGTGTATAGAAGGGATAATCCGGCGATGACTCGGGGTCGTTATCGTGAGTTCTACCAGTGTGACTTTGACATTGCGGGTCAGTACGATCCCATGCTTCCTGATACGGAGTGTATCCAAATTGCCTGCGAAATTATCAAAAAACTCGACATTGGTGAATTTGTGATCAAGGTTAATCACCGCGAAATATTAAACGGCATGTTTAACAAATGTGGTGTTCCTAACGAGAAATTCAAGGAGATTTGTTCGGCACTTGATAAACTGGATAAAAGTCCATGGGAAGAGGTTAAAAAAGAAATGTGTGAGGTCAAGGGTCTTGCGGAAGAGACCGCTGATAAAATCGAGAAATTTGTTAAATTTAACGGAGGGGTAGAACTTGTAGATAAATTCCTTGGCGAGGACCTGGGCAAAAATCCTAACGCAAAAAAGGGTCTTGAGGATCTCAAACTATTGTTTGAGTATGCCGAGATTTACGGTATCGCTCAGTACTTGTCGTTCGACCTTAGTTTGGCTCGAGGCCTCGATTACTATACAGGCGTTATCTATGAAGCGATATTACGTCAGAACCCTGCCTCTCCTCAGGACGAAGGTGAAAGCGTAGGCTCAATTGCTGCTGGCGGCCGTTATGATGGTCTTGTTGGTGTCTTCGATGCCAAGAATAAATCCACACCCTGTGTTGGCATCTCTATTGGTGTTGAAAGAATTTTTACAATTCTCGAAAATAGGCAGCCCAATGATGCTCATTCGGGTTTACCTATTCGAAGTGTGGCTACCGAAGTTTATGTATGTTCAGCCCAAAAGGGTCTTGCTAAAGAACGCATGAAAATTTGTGCTGAACTGTGGGCCAACGGTTTCAAAGTAGAACAATCATTCAAACTTAATCCAAAGTTACTCGTTCAGCTACAGTATTGTGAGGACAAGCGTATACCATTTGCGATTATCATTGGCGAATCTGAAATTGAGCAAGGTATTGTCAAGTTAAAAACCGTCGTCACTCGAGAGGAGGTTGAAGTTAATAGAAAGGATCTAGTTGCGACGCTTAGGCAGAAAGTCGCGCGGTCGTAGACTTTTTCTTTGCTTTCGTTCGGCTTAACGTATTTATGTTTTAGCCGCTAAAGTATTTAATATTATAGTAAACAAAGCAAATAATATGGTGACGCGAATCTTGAATCTTCAGAGCCCTGCATTAATGTTCCTGACTAATTTAGGTGAAAAAATGACACTTATTTCTTGGTGTTAGGTAGAGGAGGAAGGGAGATATTTGAGAGGGCGAAATACTGTATTTAGACTAGGGTGTCAAGAAGCAAAGGCGGCATGCCATCTTATTATGATAAAGATAAATCTTACTTAAAGAGTCCGAGTTACTCAGCCGGAAGAATGGGAGGCCCTGTTCATAAAAACAGCATCTGCTACATCTGACAACTTTAGATGCTCAAGCAATTATTTACGGTCTCCGAGTCCAAAAATGGTTATTACTACACGAAATCTCAAACTTTTAATATCCAGATGGGTCATAATGATTGTAAGCGTTGGTGACTTTTTTTGGGACCTCTTTTTCCCAATTTATGGCGCTTCTAAATGCACCGTGTTCAAGTCAAGCGGGTAATAAAACCAATTAACATGTTCGTCCTTACCAACAGATAACCAGCCCACAAATATAACGATATATTTTTTATTTTTTAAAGCACAAAATCTGTTTAGAAGTCCAAGATGTCACACGACACGGGTCCGTTTAGCCTATTATTTAGCAAGATGTGGATGAGAAAAGGGACTAGGGAACTTTTATATATCTGATGGTTGAAAACTCATAGCGGTAAAAAAATTTGCGGCATATACAATTGGTAAAATGATCCAATTTCTCACAGAAAAAGATAAGGCTTCACAATCTAATGAAATATTTAGCGATGATTAATAAGAGATATAGTAATCATTACCATCCGTATTGATATTACTATAATTTATTATAAAATAAATCATGAAAAATCGCTGATCATGCGTTATTGTTATTAATTGTTATTAAATTTGTTTATTGTACCCTTGCTGCACTTAAAATGTTTGTTCTAGGGTAATCGTTAAGAAATTAATTAGAAGTAAGAAAATCTAACCCAGTTTTTAAAGTAAGATCTTGTATACATAAAAATATGCCGAAGATGATTACCTAAATAGCCATTTTTGTTTTTTCATATTTAAATAGTAAGCTGTCAGCTGAAATTTTGTAATAATAATCATTAAGTACTACAACAAAGTATATGACTAATTCACAATAGCAATTTTAGGATTATAATAGCTAACAGAAATGAAGGAACTGTTCTCTCGAAAAATGCGAAAGAGGTGTTGGTGGAGCATTACCAGTAAACAAAATTTTGATGGTAAGTGCTCCAGTCTTGTGGACACTGGTAAAAACCTTCGAGTTTACTTCAGGAGAAACTAGCTAAGAAGACAAAATATTGTTTAGTCCCGAAGATCAACGCTTTTGTTTCTCGAAGGCCACAACGCTGAGAAAATTAATCGAAGATTAGTGAAGACATTAGGCAAGATGGCCTTAAGCGAGACCACAGTATCTGAAAAATGGAAAGAAAAAAACGGAGATTAAAGCGTTAAAGGACAGTGAGAAGGTGATCAGATGTCGAGATCCAAAAAAATCACAATCGTTGCAATCGAAAAGGCTTTTCACGAAAGCAGAGTTTGTAGGCTTTGTATGCCAGAACTTGTATTTTACGTGTAACGTGCTCAAGAATTATAACCTAAATCCTGAAAATGCCTAAACCGAGGAAAAAATGGATCCTCCCTGAATTGACTTCAAGCCAGTTAGAAACGCATATGCTATATTCCAACTCTTTATTTACGTGCAAATATATATCAACGTTTGTTTATATTCACATGCAAACCTCCATTAACAAAGTGAAGCTATGAGTATACAGTCGCCATAATGAAGGTATGGCTTGGCCTCCACTGCTAGCCAGAAAAAAACAGGCGTAAGAATAAAAAACCTTTAAAAATAAGTCAGCAAATAACATATTTCTTAACCTTTGACATTTTCTTTTATTTGATGCCGTGTAAACAATCTACTGACTATAATAGGCTTGCAAAAGAATTCATAAATGATAGAACATATATATATATATATATATATATATATATATACATATATATATTTTTTTCTTTTTTTAGTTAAAGATATTTGCTTGAAGACGATAAGCTGATCCTAAATTATATGTGATTTACTATTGAGTTATACTTATGTTCAAAGTTTTTATGTTGGAACGGATTTAGGAGGTCAAGGGGGCATAAAAAATAATACCAAAAACGATATACGTTTTATCTTTTCTTAGCTTGAAGTGTTACGAATTGCCACAAATCTGAATTCAAAGCGGCTGTTCCATTCAAAAAAATTGATAATAGTCGAATTGTTCAAAGGTAACAACTGCACAAGAGTAATCCGGATCTTGATTTTTCGATTAAATGTTCTATTTTAAAATATGGTGGACAACTGATGCACCATATGGCTAGATGCCAAATTGTTCTTAAATTAGAGTAATAATATGGGCATTTTTCAATTATGCTTGAAATGGTACAATAGGATAAATATCTCTACGCTGCTATCTCTTTTCAGTATTAGGGTTTCTCTTTAAGCGAATTTCTTTATGTATCAATAAAATTTATGTAATTTTTTAGCATCGAGAAGCATGTTGTCTCTATTGATCCAACAATTACGCAGCATTCAAGATTTTTCTGCTTAAGCAGGTCGTCTTGCTTTTTGGTCTTGTGTACATATTGCGGATTCGCTTGACAGGCTATGCTGTACCCTGAAAAACAGTTTTACGACCCATGTATAACGCATAGTTTCCTGCCTGGCAGAGACGCGTATCGAATGTTTCACATTAAGTGAGCGCTCGAAGCTTGTTGCGGGCGTAATGCCTTGAGCGCTTGAGAAGAAAAGTGGCGCATCAGAGATAGGGACCGATAAGAGCTAACTGTGGATTAAAACAGGATTGTGGTAGCTCTATTGTCGCACTACTTTTTGACGAGATATAACATAGTGTGCACTAACTGCATACAACCAACTATCCATTTCTGGATTTTCTATTATCGAGTTGCGTCTGTGACAGCACTGGAGTGTTTGTCAACTAGTTGTAATGAAAAAATGTGTGAAAGAGTTCTTTGATTTTTAAGAAAAACAGTTACTCTGTCTATTATCATTATTATTATTATTATTATCAAACACGTACTTGGTCATTAGGTAAATAGAGCAATGTGTTTCTATAAAGCCCAGTAAGTAAAGAACAGTCAACGATAAAGCGGTGCACGTTCGAATGACGCCCTATTTAAAGAACTACAGAGAACGTTAGCTATGAAGCAATATGTCATAAATAGTAATGACACATAAAAGGCCAATGCAAGCCGGAACTTTGATACGTAATTTAATGTATAAAAAATTTTTTCATAGCAAACACATTCGAATCCATTATGACTTTTATCTAAGTTGAAAATGAATTTAGAGATTAGCTGTTTTTAACGATTTCCTACATTGTAGAAAAAATCGTTGAGATGGGTGGATCGTGTCACTATGTCACTTTATCATTAGGTCTGTTAATGATTTTATGAACGAGAAGTAAATGCTTGCGCATTATGAATCACTGTCTACTGTCAGTGGACTGGTATTTAATCAGATGATCTCTATTTAGATACCAAATAAAAAGCAGGCAGACGTTAGGTTTAATGATGGCCGTCTTAAATGCACCTAGTGATCACTGAATTGGCTCCTAAATAAAATGCTGATCTATTAATGATTTATCTAGAAGAATATTTAATGGTAGCTAATTACACTTAAAAGGAGAGCTAGTACTCCGCAATTTACGAGTGAAATAATGTTACACATCATACATAAATATGTTACATGTTACATACATCTTAAAGCATCGAAGTGTTAGTTAGCTTTATGGATGCTTTTTTAACCATTTTCAATATTTAAAATTTTGGAGGCGACTACTTTTATGAGGAGGAGATAGAAGTGTTACTCTTTTTATTGGGACACTTTTCATATGCACTTATTTCAATTAGGACTCGAACACTGAACAAAGGGTAGCAGCGAAAATAACGGAAAGGGATCTGAGCCTTAGAACGTTACGCAGAAAAATTACGGCTGATTTATGGAGTTATGAGAACAGCTTAGCATCTGTAAGGCTTGTAGCGGCTTTATGATATTCAAAGCAAAATCAGTCATCGAGAGTGAATCAGCTTAGAAGGCAAGTAATGGGTGATGAAAAAGTACCTGCTTCCTAATGTCTTCTAAGCACCTTGTGCACGGAATACCAGTAAGCTCTGACTTTAATTGACCGATTACTGCAAAATATTAGGAATTAGATATATTGCTTGTTGTGTTTTATCTCAGAACAAAGATTTTTATACTTAACACTTATTTAAACGCTGATGTAGATTGTGGCAAGGCACATGGTGTTTGTGAACCTTGATCCCGAGTTAAAAATCCTGCGGCTAATGTTTCCTTGCTCTGCTTACAATTACGACGGAACTTTTTTTAACTACATGAAACTAATGAAAGGGATGGCTTATGCGAGGCCTTCAAAATAAAGAAATATCATTTATGACATATCACATTTAAATAGCCCGAAAATTTAAAGCTTTAATGAGATAAATAGGAAGATACCTCATTATATTCAAATCTGTCGGTAACCGAGGTTTATCAATTGAGAAGGTCAACCATCTAATTATCTGCAGGATAACCAACATCCTGTACGTGATAAGTAAGTTACCTTTCATACGTTTCAGGCCTACATAGTTATTTCTGTTTTTTTTCTTCATATACGCTTTGCTTACATTAAGTGATCTATGACGAAATAATAAGTGTATGTATAAAAAATAGTGGAATCACAAACTATTACTCTTTATTGACTATTCTCACTGTCCGTAACCGTTACCGTAAATATTTTTATTCGATTACATCCTGTTTGGAAGCAGCGTTTGGAATGATGAAAGCTACACCTTGTAAACGTTGAAACAGCGTTTGCTTCTAGCAAAAACTTATTTTCGAAATAAAGACTCTATTACGATGACAACTCGCAAACTTTGCGCAAAATACTGACTGCAGTTTTTGTTGACAAACGTAGCACTAAAGCAATTAATCAAGAAATTTGGAAATACCGTGACCACGAACTGACCCAACAACTCTCCAGATTGTTGTTAAACGGAGCAGTAAGCGGGTCCAACAATCTTACTGCGTCGTAGGACTAAAAATTTTCATCCATCTCGAGGAGTATTTTATGATATGCTAAAGCGAGGGTTCGATCTTCATCTTTACAGGATACAATTGATTTAAAAATTACAGGTTCAGGAAAACCAAAAGCATCGTTTATCTGTTAATTATATATTAAAGGGCAAGCGATCCTTTCGATCACATCATTTTGAGCTATGTAAAAAAAAGATTCTTGCATTTGGGGCTAATAAAATTCGGGAGTAAATGTCGAGCAACAGCTTCACTCGCAAGGGGTGACTGCAAAATGCGGTTTGTAAAGCAAAAGTGCCTTTGGGCCCTCGCTCTTCAAACGAGACAGTAGAACAAGAAACAACCAATCTGTCTACACGCATGCTTCTAGAATAGTTAATTTTGCTGCGCGGCAATGACATTTAGTGACCATTTCGGTCTTTATTTGAGTCCTTTCGATTTTCTTAGGAGGGGCCATGCATAAAATAATTTGTGTCAAGCAGCGCCGAAAGCAATCATTGCCTTGAAGCAGCATATTCATGAAGTGAATGGCCAAACTGGCACTGAACGATGAAGCGCCGCGATTCGAACTTACGCGAAGCAACTCGAGTTCAAATAGTCCCTGAGGGAACATCAGCTGATATAGCTTTGCGTGTGCAGCGAACAGTAATTAAGCTTTTGCTCTTCTTTTCGAGAATATTTAAAAGCACGGTCTTTCTACCCCATCCTATAGATCCTATAGATATATACACACTATAAAAACAGTGTTTAATCATTTGCTAGCAGACTTCATGAGACCTTTTGACAATATGTTGAGGTATTAAAGGACTAAGAGCATACGAAGTTTTCAGTATGATTTGTTCTTGTGAAGTTTAGATCAGCTTATTTAAAGGTTGGTTTTTTAAAAGGTACATTCTGCTATAAAGGATATCGTTTTAGACAACACGTTCAAGCTCTAAGGTGTGTATATTAGAAATGTATGTGTTACGAAAATGCAGTTTCGATAGACAAGTCATAAGTGTTATTCCGTCATTTGAGAATAAAAAATATGTTTAGAAAGCAAACTAACTAATAAATTCATCCAATAAATCGGTGGTAAAATTGTCAAGATTTTGTGTTAATTCTAAGAATATGATGTAAAGAAAAGCATAGTGTTTTATATACTCACATTATGTTCTTCGCTATACAAAAGTATACTTAAATTGAATTGGTTGCAACTAATGTTGGCTCACGCTGGCACGGTGATTGAATGCTTGCTAGCGTCCTATGATTGGGTTGCTCCCGTTCAATAAATAAATGAAATAAATGAAACAACCCCTTCAATAAAAGTTGTTAGCCAATACTGAAAATACTTCTTCTGTTTATCTGTCATTGTGTAACATCCCTGTCGTTTGCTATTTTAGCTCTGCTGGAATGAAAGCAAAATGACTGTGCTGTTATTAAGCAAAACTGTTTTCCGGTCTACTATACTATATAAGCATTAAGTACAGACATTTAATGACAATGGTTGTGGAAAATTCGCGATCTGTTAAAAAGAATCGTTTTTTTTTCTACCTTTTAGCATAGAACTGTTTTGATTATCATTGATATTGTCGCTTTGAAAAGATAGATTCAGCCTGGGTAGACAGGTCGATAACGCTGGCATACGGTATTGACCGTTCTAGTTATATCAGGGGCCTTCAGTCGCCTGGTGTCTTTATCGTCTTCCTTCTCTTCGACGCCGGTCAATTTAACGCCCTCCTCTTCCCCAATTTTCTCACTTTGTCTCGCTCCTGTTTACGCAAAGGTATACGTACCCTTGTTACTCAGCCGCCTGCCTCAAACGGTCTGGAGGGTCTATCACACAAATATTTTGATACAGTGACCACTGGCTACTTGTAGATAGTGAGACAGTTCAGACTCGTACGACAAGAGGTTTGTCCTAGTGTAGAATAGATAAAGCCTATAGAACGTATCTTACGAACTCCTAGTGCGTTTTTATACGGCGCATGCGTATTCAAGTTTGAAGTCTTCAAGTCTAAAATCGCGAATGTTCCCCAATGCATGCTGAATATGAAAATAGCTTTTAGTCTATGTTTTCTAAAGCTTCGTGCTGCTCTTCCTGTGCCGATATCGTTTGTAAGTGTGAAAAATATTCTACTAAACCTTACATCGGTATCATTTATTTTTCTTTCATAAAATACGATGTGATTTGGGAGTAGTCAGCACAAACATTCTATATGACCAGTTTTAACATAACCAGTATTTCATAATATTCAGTGAATACAAAATATTGTTATTATGAACAACTTTTATGATTTAAAACCTAAAAATGCATCAAAGTTGTATTTATTAACCTGTGCCTTCTGCGTCAGGAAAGTGCAAGGGCATATAGCTCTATTTCTATTAAAATAATTGTTTTCTTACAAAAACGCATTGAGTAGTTAAGAAACGGTATTAAATAATGTATTCAGTGTTTTTTTCGCAATAATGTCCGGACCTACAGGATCGCATTATGGACATAGTTTGACCAAAGTTGTGTTCATTAGCCTGTGTTTTCTACGTCATGGAACTGCAAGGGCGTATAGCTCTGCTTCTATGAAAATAATTGTTTTCTTAAAAAGGACATTGAGTCGTTAAAAAACAGTATTAAATAATGTATTCAGTGTTTTTTTTTTCGCAATTGTGTCTGGATCTATAGGATAGCATTATGGCTATAGTTCAGATACATTTATCAAGGCGTGAGTAATAATGTATGTACTGTTTGATGAAACAACGCCTCCTATCAGGCACGGGCTAAACTGCGTGTCCTTCGTGTATTTACTAGATGTTATAATGCTAGCAAGATTTGTAACACATGAACTATGTATCCGCTTGAAGTATCCTCACCTGTGTTGCCAATATGTATGGTAATCATAGCCAAGACAACCGAGAAAGGAGTCAACATTACAGTCCACTCCTAACTTTATTAATTTGAGTACATAGTTCTATACACGACAGTTAAGAAGTTAAGAACCATACTTATGAGGAGCCTGCATAGAGATCTTATGTCTACCTCGAGATCGTTGCGCTTGTACATTGAGACGGTCGTTCCTGCTGACGACGACTCAGCGTAAGCACCAGAAAGAGGACAAGTATCGATGGTTATTTCCTGTTTAGTGGTAGATCGAGATAAAGAAGGATGGTTCGGTAAAAAAACACGTAGGTTCGTTGATAGCCTAATGTGCTGGTCAAACGCAAAAATTATATCAAAACAAAGAAAAAGTACCTAGCTTGAAAAATCGTATCTCTCTGGCCTATTTGGAACAAGGTTCGTACTAGTGCTAATTTGCATTTGGGTTGCATGTCGTGGGTTTTTGTAACGAATAATCTATTACTTCCAGAAGCGAAGCCTCATATCGTAGCCCAATGGAAAAATATTACTGGCTGTTCAAGTGAAGAAAGCGAGCTCAAAAAGCTAAAACATAGAAAGAAAGACACTTTCCTCACGTATATGCATCGAAAATAGTGAGATATCTTATAGAACACATGTTTATGGCATAAGTTCCCAGTTGTCGTCAAATTTCAAAGTTCCAACCGTCAAGATTCAATTTTTGTTAAGTCATATATTGCAACTGCGAAAGCTCAAACAAATATAAATCGATAAAAACAGCTGAGGATAAGATATGCTTGGGTTAGGTGTGTTGCTGGTTTACACCAAAGTTTTCTCCTGCAAAAAAATTAGTCATTGTGATAGTATGTGATAGCCATTGTGATAGCACGTTACCAGGTGCAGAATATAAAGCAGGCTCGGATATACACAACTGTTTGCTGTACACATGCAGCATGTTGATTACGTACGACACTGACGGGATATTACATTCCTCTTCATTAGACCATTCATTTATAACTTATTTTACGTATAAACTGCCTTCTTCATCCAAAAAGATAGTTCTGCGGGAGTTTAGCTAACGATGATATTTTTTAATACTATGGTACAACAATGGTCATTCATTCCGTATGTGACGATCAAAAGAACCTTCTACAGCTATCTCTCTCTGACTCTCGGTAAAACGTAACCTAACGAGGAGGTTTTTTGAATGACGAAATCACTCCGCCTGTCACTACGATGGCATCGCGGAATCGCTAAGTAGTTGCAAAAGACAGAGTTCCAATAGTCACAAAACGAATCGAATCTGCAGACAGCAACATATAGACAGTTGAGTAGTCGTCTAAACCTGTACGATTCTTTTCTACACAATTCTACGAATGTTGTGTTTATGTACACTTGCTAAGCTAGAGCTATAAACAAAAATGGAAAATTTCTCATAAAAGTTTGCTTCGGTTCTATCAGACTAACGCTTAAGAGGTCTTCTCCTAGTTCAGAATCGTACTTAGAAATGAATGTAATGTACCAACTAAGCTCCTTTGTAATGATATAGGCGAATGATTCAATGGACGCTTGTTGTGGATCAACGGCATTTGATGGTTTGCATATTTACTATAAAGAAATATATTAAGCAGTTGGTGTTTTGCAGATCGCCTTAGAGAAGCCAAATATGAGGGTGTTGGCGGCTACGTTTTTGCTAACCGCTATCGCGGGAATTAACGGGACCTTATATCTTCCTGAAGACGCGACTGAGTGTGACGAAAGTGAGCTTAATTTGAATCATGTTAAGGCAGAAAATGGTAATCTGTTAACACCATCCGCTGAAAATGTTCGCTGTTCTCTGTTAAATGCAGCTGCTGTCCTAACGATCAAGTAAAAAAAAAATGATATATTGGCCTGTGGTTACATTATAGCGCAATCAGTGAACTGTTTAGTTTGATAATTATGAATCATCCTGACTTTTTTTTTTATTTCTCTCAATTTCGGTTGATTAAATCAAATTTGCAATATTTGTATAATAATATAATACATTTCGCAATGTTGAATGAAAATGGAAAGCATAACTATGAGATTGATTCTGCGTTACAATTCGCCACCTGTAAAGACGTCGAAAAAAAGGTCTACGACTTCTCGATGAAAGACATCTTGGAGAACGGGACCGTGTCGCTGAGTAGTCATCAAAAGAACGTAATGCTTATAGTCAATGTGGCAACTTACTGAGGCAAGACTTACCAGTACCACGGCTTGAATGCGCTTGTTAACAAATATGGCGGAAAAGGATTCACAATTGTCGGTGTCCCATGCAATCAGTTCGGTATGGTAAGCAGCCTATTAGCAATTACATCTTTGTTAAGCAATGTTTTTGAGGAGCACATAGCGAAAAGTAAGCTCAAATTAATAACTTAAAGCATTTTCGTTTGCGATAACTGCGTTGGAATCATGTGCAAGGATAAACAATTGTAAACAAATTTTACTATTGCCAGAGAAATAGTGTGCTTTGTAACAAATATGTGTAATTTTTGCAACAGTGTTCCAACATCAAGCCTCATATATGTTCTATTTTGCATGAAAATAGTACTAAAAGGGATCCAGGTCGGTTTTCTTGGTAGTTAAGATGACTTTTTGATTAATTACCAAACTTATAACTTCGTCGCAACATACAGTCGTTCGATTTCATGCATCAATAAAATAAAGAGAAAAACTTTTCCTTTGAAACATCGATTTTATCTGCTAGATATGCAGATCCGGAAAAAAAACATTCCAAAAATTGATCTCCAGGGGGTGTCTATTACGAGCAGCACAGGATAGGACTAGAGGACAGGAAACAACGAAAAAGCTTTATTCTAAATATGGAAAACTGGTCATGTCAAATAATCCTTGTCGACTAAAAATATAAGACACTTTAAAGATGAGCACAATCGAAGCTATACATGAGAGTATATTAACTGTTTAAAATTGCCGGCTAATTTGCTTCCTTATTTCCCCTATAAAATCCAGTGTACTATGTAGTAAAAAAACTGAAATTAAGGAAAGCTTGATATCAAAGACAAGTGCATATCATGCGTTTTCGCCCTACACGTCGCACTGCGACCTCCTTTGATCTTCATTAGATATAAAGCAATTACTTTAGCAATAGCTGACATTTTGTCTCATTTGAAAAAAATGCCTAATTGCAATTAGCGAGTTTCACTGGCTGTTAATACCAATGCAGAAAATTCGCGGTTAAGTACATTATGTAATACGTAGGTTTATAGTTAGATTTACAATGAAAATCGTCCAAAACTTATCAGTTTTGACTAAGCTAGTTGCCATTCTATAATTTTAGCAAGAACCAGGTAAGACCCATGAGATCCTCAGTGGTATAGAGTTTGTGCGGCCAGGAAAAGGTTACAAACCCAACTTTCAGCTGACCCAGAAGACTGACGTTAACGATGATACTGCCTGCCCACTATACAAGTATTTAAAGGTTAGTTCAAGGAAACATACAAAACAACAGTGCTTAATAACGATATAATTTTGCGGTTCAGTTTAACAGTAAAAATAAGTCGCATTGTCATTTTTTTTTTATTTATATTGTTATGCTCCTAGTTTGTATAAAAGCTGCTTGGCGTCATGAGGTCCTGATTCAAATTCCGCAGGGCATAACAAAACAGTCCGGAATGTGGCCATCAAGCCTAGTTGCAGTGAATTCTCCATACTAGCACACATGTAAAACTCGTAATCATACTCGTATATATAATCATATATAAAGTTGGATTGAAGTAGACATATCGCAACGAAATACATAAAACTAAACCCATCTTGATGTATTCAATTTTCAAATAGTTCTACTGGACATATAGGGGTTGCGTGCGTACTATGAGGCCAAGCGCGCACACCTCAGCGCTTCGGCTGCAGTGCCCCAGTAATTCCAAAACTGAAAACTATTAGACATTCCAGGCCGAAGGTCAACTAAGGACCAATAACCTTTCTTAATACCCAACTAGCTCAGTTTTCTATTAACACTTAGTATAGATACTAACTAGAACTATTACACAGCTTTTTTTCGCTTTTTGTTACATTTCTTGACACGTTTATTCACTTTGTAGTAATACTCTGTGACACAACTAGATAGTTTCAACTTGAAAACAAATAATGTTAAATCGTTAAATTGTAGAAATTATAAATAGAAGACATTCTTAGCCAATATATGGTACGGCTGAGGTCCCTTCTGTTATGACCAGGTCCATTTCACAAGATAAATTAGAACTTAAGGCTATACTTGCGACCTTATCCTTGTTAATTCTACTATTAGCAATAAATATACTTTTATACTCATTTTGGCCTTTAGGAATTTTGCGACACTAGGACTTATTTACCTAGTTCTACACAAAAAAAGGATCATCGACATCTTAACTAATAGTCAGTGCATTTGATAAGTGTGTTATGATATTTGGTTCCTCAATGTTACAGAAAGCCTGCCCAATATCACCTCAGGCGGAATTCAGTGAAAAAGGTCGTCTGTCCTACCGGAATTTCCATGCTTCTGATATCCGTTGGAATTTTGAGAAGTTCCTTATTGGTAAAAATGGAAAACCTATCCGAAGGTAAGACAGCAAGTTACAGTTTGCTGTGATCAAGTTTTCTCACATTCCATGTCATTTGATGTCATTTTTTAGTTACTGATCCAAAAAGCGAAAATTATCTGACTTTAAAAGTTAGAGAACGTAGTACTCTTGATAAGTCTTCTCGTTGTGCTTATTACAGATACCATTCACGTGTAGATCCACATCAACTACAGGCGGATATCGAGACGGCTCTTAGGCAAGACTAGCAACAGGACTAATCCTTCCTTCAACAAAAAATCATTCGGCCACGTACATATATCAAAGAAACCATTGTGACTGTACGATCAACTTAACAATGAGCAAAATGGCTGGCTGGCTGGCTGGCAAAAACCTGCGCCCTTGACGACTGATTTTCTCGTTACCGTGTTTTGATTATATCTTTTTGTTGCAAGTACGACTTTTCAAGTTCATGTATCGTGTACAAGCTAAGCGAATGAAAGGCTTCCCACAAATTGCTCTGCAAGGGGGTGGTCTGGATGACTGAACTTCGGGACACTTTGGGATCTCTTGCGCGTTCCGACCCAAAGGCGTTTCGAAATAATTCAGTTGAAGCCTACATGATACATGCGTGAATACTCTTATAAGAAGATACATTATTATTCTGTCTTCAATAAGCAAAATTCAGCGTCTCTTTATTATTTTATTAATCATTCTCTATTTTGTGTTTCTTTTACTAACTAGTATAGTGTATAATACAGCTGCTCGCTGTATAAATAAAAATAATTTTTAATTAAATTGTAAGAATAGTAGTATAATGCAGGCTGAACCCGATTACATTTGAGTGCTAATTCTTGAATTTCGCTTTACATAAAGGGGCCAATACTGTCCAATGAGTCCGTGTATGAGGTAGGCAAGAAGATTTAAGGAGTTTCTAGATAAAAGATATTTAACCCAAGTATAAGGTTTGTGGTCATAAATGTTTGGTCAAAACGTCAAAAAACACATTTACTTTAAACGAGGAAAGGAAGCGAGGCTTCTTATATAAGATAAGAGAGTTATTTCGGTATGGTTGATGTTTTTACGATACTTGAATCAAATAATCGATTGTTTTGGACCACCTTAAATTCTACTAGAATATTATATCTCTTTCACTCCATTCAGACGCACTCGCGAATCTACATTGCTGCGTTAATGATTTCCTTTCGAGCTAGTGAAGTCATTGAGTAGTTTTTTGCAGTCCAGGAATGAGTCGCACTTGTGGCTAGAGCATGCCTGCCTAACACAACGGAATTCAGTTAGGTCCAAATTGTCCGTTATCAAACGAGCGAAGTCGCTGTTCGCGAGACTTCAACAGCAGATCACAAACTTAGCTTTTCCTCCTGCTCTCGTGAAGATCTCAATACAGTAACATATGCGCTGTTATGTATCGACACGTCACAATGCTAATGCTTGGATTATGGTAAAATAGATAGGCTTCGACACATTTTAGACGACTAGGTGTAGAACTAGGTTATGCTGTGAGCGCTAAATGAAAGAGTGGGCACCTTGAACTCGATTCACCGCCTCACTAGATATAGTATGTGCTTAGACGGGTTACCCTTGGTGAAAAATCAAAGGGGAGCGCTTTGTGAATTAGCCGTTATGAGCGATATGCAGATGCAGTAGAAAAGCAGTTTGACTCCTTCTCCGTTCTTATCTGCGATAAGCCGAGCGACGGGCTTGGGCCAGCTTCTATATAATGTCTGTATATGCCTAGCGTAGGTAAGCTTCAGACAGTCATTCGGGTCTATCAGGTATATATGAAAAAATCTTCAGCTAGATAGGCCAAATAGCTGCTGGCAAGCCCAGGCTCAGTCGACCCAGGATAGGAACTGATAAGAAAGAAGAAATGTACGATGCCCTTTTCCCGGGAGACCTATATGGACCTCCATTTTTCGTTCGAGCAGCTTCAACGAGCCTGCATCTTCCTTTCTTGCAGCTCTGTTTTTCTATAGAAAAACGCTTCTGTTTGCTCCGCTTCGTTGTATATTCATGTATTACGCTATTCACCGACTGCTGAATCCTTTTTGTAGAGTTCGGTCAACCCCTCCAGAAGGACGCGCATTAAAGGCTATGATCTTACTGAATCTAATTCAGATTTGTTTTAATTGTTTTGTTGGCATCGCTTGTGACGTTAAAGCATCTTCTAAAATTTCGCCACTTAAGCCGATAAAAGCACCTATTCCTCGCTCATAATTTCAGTGTATATAGGTTCGAACAGAATCTATTCAAGTACGTGCTGTGAAAATGTTCGTAGCGGAGACGCTTAAATGTATGGGTTGTTGCTATATTATTGTAGCTGGGAAAGTTGGAACGCCGCTAGATTTGATTGTACGAGAGAATTCTGCTAAACTATTTACTAATTCATTTCCGCAAAAACTTCAATGAACAAAACTGAAAGGTGCTTGGAACGACAAATCGGCCCGCCATCCAAATCGTATAGATAACCTTCTGCTCATTTGTTTAATACGGCCCTTTACCAAATATATGTACATAAATGTAAAAAAATTAGGTCGCTTGATTAATGGATCAGCAGATAGTGAGTTTTGGCTCAATGCTTCAAACTATCTATCTCCGTTTGGTCTTTTTCTTGTTATATATCTAATGCGTGCACTTCTCGGTTATAAGTTTAGTTTTCGTAGTTGCTCACAGCACCCCGCTAGACGTTTCGGGTCGAACTTAATTTGAAACCAGGACGACGTGAGAAATTGGCAGGGATTTAGTAATAATACAGTCGAAACTAGGGAAGCGTGCGTGAACAGGAGAACACGTGTCTAGATACGAATGTTGCCGTGATACAGGATCTGTTCGTCCGACCTGTCAGCTTAATTACAATTGGTCACATTTGTTTTTGGGAGGTTGCGTGTTTGAGGCTATTTATTCTTCATAAAACCTTAGAATAGAAAATATAAAGGTCTTTAATTTTTTAATTTATTAAATTACGTGAGCAGCCTAAAAAGTTTTCAACCTAGGGCAGAACCAACTCTTTTTTGGTCAAATGCTATTACAGTTCTCAATATAGTCGTTCTGTAAATCTATACTTTTTTAACGACGCTACCGTTTCCGTTCAAATAGTAGCTGGCATCTGGGGATGAAAAGCATGCGTTCACAATTGTGGTGGCTTTTTCATTCGGTGAAAATAGCCTCCGATTCGTAATTTTTTTGTTATGGCGATCCTTTACGTTAGGAGCAGTATATTTGCTTGATGAAGCAGCATGTCTCTTTCTAAAATCTACTGGCTATTGGATAACAGCTGAACATCCGATATAGTTGAAATTTTCGCGGGCATTTTTAGATACGGCTGTGATTATATCATCAGGATATTTTTGACAAGTAACGCCATCTCTATGTTGATACTAAGCATTTTTTAAGCTACCGAGACAATTTTCGTTTGCATTTCAAATGTAATCGATTAACAGTCACATTCACGTTATAAACTTCACGGTTCTAATTAATCAACTTTAATAGCCTATTCGAAATATTGTTGCTTTTTTTGTCAAAATTCAAAAGGCCACACAGACAATGTGCTTCAACAGGGGAAAATCCCCTTTCTTTAGAAAACGATTGGGGTTAGTTTGCATAGTTGCAACAGTAACGGAATTCCGAATCTACTGGGTTAATTCAAATTTCCTTGAAAAAGAAAATAGCTTTAACTATTATTATACCCTCATGCACTGTGGGCTAAACGTAAAGCCATCGTAATAATACTGTAATAGGCTGGATTGCGATTGCCTTATGTTGCGTGTGTGCCAACAGCCATCTTAAAACTAATTGTTGGCCACTAGTCGTCACAATGGAATCGAGTGCAGTCTTCATTAGACAACGCTTGTTATGTTGCTGGCATTTTGTTTCATGTCTATTGCCAGCGAAAGGTTTGTAATTGGCGCCTTAAAGAAGGAACTTGCTGTATTTTATAATTGGCCTATTTTTCAAAATATTATTTTTATAAGAATACTCGGCTAAACCCCTCAAAAAAAATATTGACTCAGAATCGTCTCAAACACCACGAATTACTTTCATTTACAAAAAAAAAAAAAAAAAAAAAAAAGATGCATTAATGATGACTACGAATATTTGGCTTCAGTTTCTAAATGTTTTACTTTGAAGTACCCATAATAGCCCAAGCTCTACTGGGACGTTTGGTTGCATTATTTACGAGCTGATAATAACTCGGCTTGCGATGAGTTCAATCCGCGCGGCCCAAGAAAATTACAGTCAACTTGGATTGTCTTACTGCATTTCTAGCAACATGCACGTACAATAATAATCATATTGCTCAGAGCAGATGTAATCCATATTGCTTACCGTGCTTGTTCGCCGTGACTACATAAGATCTCGTCGATGCAGACATCTCCTATATGATACGCTTTAAGAGGCCTCCCTTTGTCGGTAATTACGATTGGTCGCTAGGAGATTGACAATCTGACAGATTTGCCAAGACGGTTACAGCTTCTGCTCTCCGCCTACCGATGCAGATTGGCTGCAAAATAAGGGTCGACGGTGCAGGTCGAGGACAGGGTAACGGGGATTCGGGCCCAAATCAAGAAATGTATGTTCATTAAAAGTACTGCAACAAGACAACCCGGCGGTAGAAAGCTAGCTCCCTCAACAACGATAAAGGAATGCCACAAGCTGGAAACGGGCACAGCATATATACAATTATAAAAAAAAATCTACAAATTTTAATATTCCTAAGCAGGATCACACGTGAGGACCTTCAATGGAGCCTTTTAAGCGACTATGTTTACATTCATCAGGCTTAAAAAGCGTATGCTATGAGAGAAAAGGATGGACGTCTTATAGTAATAATAACACAGGAATAATGTGTCGATGCTCTTGTGGTCCGTCCCTAGACAGGTATTGTCTTTTCAGCAAAAATGTCCATACTACCGGAATACACTCGGTAAATTTGAGGAAACATCTCAACATTCTGTTGTATTGGCACTTCATAACGGTTGGTTTGTTATTGATACATTGCAATTTATAGAATCGTTTTGAGATCCTAGTGACCGTCTTATGTGAGCAAAGCTAAAACACGTTTAATTAGTTTTATGTAAGTTGCGCAGAATTCGAAGCCATAGGAAAGAATATTTCCTGCAAGACATACTAGGAACTTACTTAAGAAAAATCATGGGAGCTCTGATGCTCGTCTTAGCCAACCGCTAGCAGAAGTAAAGCACGTTTCCTACGAATTCCCTTCTGAAGGCAGATGTGGCGCGTCAAAGGATCTTGGTGGACCTTGACAAGTGCAATAATTGGCCAAATCAGGAAAAGACACTCACTCAGTGTCTTTTGCTCTTCACAACGGCTGGTCGACCACCTGTTATTTTTTTGGCGCTTCAGATGATAACGAGTAACGCTCACATATTGTCGTTACCGCTGTGACTATATGCGAAGCTCACTGTGGATAAGATACGTGGCATGTTTTCACCTCGAAATCGATAAAGAAAGTAGCAAATCATTGGGTAGCCACGATATTCAAACACTAGATACCGCGAAATGTCGGCATTTTCCCGTCATCACCACCAGAAAAAAAGTTATTGCCGGAATATGGATGGTATGTTGCACTTGAATGAGTCATGAAAACAAAAATGGTTTCTGTGTAATTATATTGTGCTACCGTATTCCTCAGTCTCCACTTTTCGTCATTAAGCCATCCCGACCTGCTAATGGTATCTCAGGGCCTTAAGAGTAAGAGCATGGACTCTATCACGGATTTAAGCCGGTTTGGGCCCGGACTAGGTTTCTAGCAAGGTAGCCTGGCTTCTTGTCGAAAGACCTCCGAGGTGGATTGCCTTCAGATGGCCTCTCGCTCCATCGCGAAGTTCTGTCCATCGGCTCCCACTTCCAGCGGGTGAGGGTGCCACCTCGTTGAGCTGCTGCAAGTTCAGCCTTGACTGGCAGACGAAGCTTCTACTTAGTACGGCTCTGCAAGGAGGACTAAAGCGGCCCTTTTTCACCTGTACGGAACAAAGCAAAGAGCTTCAAAAGGACAACACCGTCAAGCTGCCAATGAACGATAAATTTTTCCTTATTTATAAGATTCCCCAATATACCAGGCGTGGTGTCTACTACAATGTCTACCTTAGCGAAGCTATAGGTATCTTCATTCTCCTTGCAATATATCTATCTATAAAGTCTTCAAAAAAGTTTCTAAACAGACAAAAGTTGCGTCTGCTGTGAGCGTGAGCAAGGATTAAATCACGTTGAAGACACTTGAAAAACAACTGCAGATCTTTCAACGGAAATCAGATCTTTATGGCGGTGGCATTGGTGCCAAAACGCAGGTCAGCATTACTGCACTCTTTGGTGCTGGCAATGTTTTGTCAAGTTGTGAACAGAAGCATATTATAATTCAGCTGGCACATTTTGTTCCATTTGGGTGCCGCTTTCAAGATGAACAACAATATTTGGAACTAAGCAGGAAAGCGACGCAGTGCGAAAGACTTCATGAGAGCTTACTTCGCCAGCCCATGCAAAAAAAAAAGTAGTGTAAAATAATCCAACACAGTCATCAGCTGCAGCTGTTTACATATACACATACGTAACAGTTGTCTGTCAAGTAAATTATTTGTTGATATTTCTATTGCACACGTCACGCGACGGTCGGTCACAACTTCAGTCGTTCATCATGACTACCACCCAACAAGCAGCTGACAAGAGCGTTCATGCGGCATCAAAGGTATCGTACTTATTTCAGGTTATAAGGAGCAGTGAAGCAATGGTCATTTTTACAGCTGAACCATTTACGTAACTTGCCAAAAGATAGATAGAATGATAACTAAAAGTCTTGTCTGTTTTTTTGTTATTAACTTGCACACATACCGCCATCATACGTCAGCATCGTTTTTTGAAACATTATTAAGCTGAAAGGAGTACCACCAACCAGTAACAATACCAGACGCATACGGTAAGAGGTTACTGAATATTATCTCGTTTATTACGAATTTCCGACAACAGTTACGCGTACCATATCCCGTCTAAGTGACAACATTCAGCCGGCAAAAGTTAGCAGTTGAAATCTACAGAGAACTTACTCTAGCACAGATCCGATGTTTCCTAGTTATGTAGCCAGGTCGTTTTCAATAGGGAAAGCAGGAATACCTCCGACGAAGTGAATCAGCTTCCAAACAACTTTAGACGTTCGACAAACTTATTTGCACGAGTACTACTACTGAAAATAAAGGCCTTAATTAGGGCGACAAATTACAATTAAAAGTACTCTAGCTTATTTCTTAGGGTAAACGTATAATATATGGCAAAAGTCTCTACTGTGATTCTAAGAGTAGGCGCTGTCTTGATTGCATCGGAACCCATAGCTTACTTGAAAAGGTGAAAATAACAGAGAAATGTTTTCTTATCGATGATGCAATATTTCATCCGGTTGATTTATTGTGCCAGGACGCAATAACGTGCACTTGATTTCATTATTTCGTCAGAGGAAAATCTCGTTTTGGAAAGTTAACTTTCACTACTCGTGATCGCTTAAATGTAGCGCTTAATGTTTAATGTAAAGATTTATAGTGTTCAAACTGTGCCGCTACTACAAGGTGATCCGTTCTAGCTTTAGTGACGTTTAAGCCAATTGGAATTTTCTCAAAGTAGCAATAAAAGAAGATGACGTTTCCCGTACTGATCGATTTGAATGAATCCTTATAACTGTTAGAATTTCCTTATCAACGTCAGAAGCGCATTCGGCGTAATACCTGGAGCCAGAAAACTCTCAACTTATCTGCTGGCCATATTGATCAGTCGCGAATTGTCTGCAAACGACGGTATTTGTTAGAAGTACTAGAGAAGCTAACACGTGCTCCATTAGCACCTCGAGGTTAGGCTACGTACGATATATGAAAACGCGGACTGGAACTTATTGCAACGAGGCATACCTTCGTTTTACCTATATAGTAAATAATATTGTACATTTGTTGATCAGGAATGATTTCAGCGGAAGCCGCTTGTGCCGTTTTTAATTCACCCATTTTGGAATATATTGGTATAAGCTCATCATAAAAATAGCGTATTTTAAGCTTAAACTAAGTGACCTAGTTAAGAAAACGGAAACGCTTCGTTGAAGTTGAAGTGCGCAGGAGCAGAGCTGATTGTATGATAAACAGTGAGATATTACAAATGGACAAGGCCATAGTGGTGAGACTGTCGATGGTGGGTATTGTTACCGTGATGATGGTGATTGCCGAATATCGGCTGTCTCCGTCGAATCAAAACACATAAATGGACTGCGTCATATTCAGAGTCGTATTCTTCGTTGAGGCCCACAAAGTACTAAACACAGAAAGTCGAAATGCTCATGATTTCACATTGACCCTCTGGCCGTGCGGCGACAAACAGCCTCTAGAAACAATAACCCGGTTGACATATAGCTAGCAGAAGATAGCATCAATATGAAAACAACGCAAGTTGTATCATGGCTTGATCGTCCTTTCTACGCAACGTTGCTGCCGATAGGGCTAGCGTTTTCTTCTAGCTAAATTAACGGATGCAACAAATGTAAAATTGAAATCGTTCTCGTTAGGTATTAGTTAATTACAGTAATCGTTCGAGGCGCGAACGGATTTGATTCGAGGCACATTGAATTTAACACAGCACAAAGTCACTGGGGACGCAGGGTTCCAGTGAAGTAAAATCTAATCACTCTGAAGCGCGAAGTGCAAATATTGAAGGCATATAGCAAAGCGTTACGCTCTATCCTTATTTTAAGAAAATAGGTCACTAACATTTTTAAGAGCACACTCCATTACTTCAGATTTTACGCACTATTAAGTACGTCGATTCATGATTGTTTTCATAATGGCGAATCGGTAACATCCGTTTCTTTCAAAAACTCGGCAAAATTAGAATCTACAGGTAAAGGTAGCGCCCTTGTTGACTAAGGGTTGTTTGTGCTATGCCATCGAGTATATGCCACCTGAGAATTAGGAGGATAAGCCTTGAACTGCGTGTGCTTCCTAGTATGTAGTTCGCCTGGCCAGCGATTTGTTGTAGAAATGAAGAAGACTGAGTCTTCGAAGGTTCCATTGTCGCCGAGGCCGTGGCTTAGATCCATCATGGTTTTTTGTACTTTAAAAAATTAACGGGAATCATTCGGTAAGTTTAAACGTAAATAGAATATAGATAGGGAATCCTTGTGAAGGCCATCTTAATTTTCCTGAACAAAATGTTATATATTTAAAGAAAATACAACCCGCATCAGCCGACTTAATCAGCTACTCCGAGGGAAGACTAATAAGTAGATTGATTTGAATAACAAATTAGCACATATACTTTAAATCCTATCGTGTTATGTCAATAGCACCTATTGGCGTAGCCAATGCTGAAAAATCTTAAAAACGTTTTTATCGTACAGTTAGCGTTAAATAACACATTATGATTTTTATTTATTAGGCATACTTTCTGTGTGTCGTCCGATTCCTACGGACTTTAGACTAAGCAAAGACACTAGCTAGAATATATCTGGAAGGCAAGTCCTTATGAATGAAACTATTATAGCTCAGACGAAAAGTTATCATGTATTTCCCTCAGTGATCTTTTGAATGGAGTTTTCTGTGATTTCATAATTGTATTATGTGGCACTAAGAAATAATGGGGTTTGGCGCGATGTGTTCTATCATTGAACTGGAAGTTTTTCGCTAAATAATGTACATTTACTTAGACGGGAAGTAGCTGTTCCTCACTGATTCAGTGCACTCAGTAAATAAATTCATTTTACAACTCCATCGTCTTATTTTGATTGACGAATCCTAATAACATCTCAGTTGAGGTGGTTATTTAAATGGTTACGTTATGTTTTTTCTCGTCCTGGAGTCTTCTTATGACCCAAGGTGTTAAGATGTGATGCACTTCCGTGGCGAAACTCGGCACATACACCTAATCCTTCTTAAAATAAGTGAAGATCGCAAAATGTCATATACCATTATTGTAAGCTTGAAGGCTAAAAATAACTTCATTCGAGCCTTCCGTATCCTCCGCGGCGGAAGTCTAAAAATATCCTTTCAGGTTATTAGGAAAATTATCCATTTGGAGCCATTTGGAACAGTATGGAAATAACGTTTTCCCTTAAGGGTACTGCACTGAACCGATACTTCATTGATTATACTACAAACTCAATGGACTTTTTTGTGCGTCTCTCCCATTGACTTCAAATGTTCACCTACCTCTTTGTTTGTTAGATGACGCCATCTGTCATTAGGTGTTCGTCTGTTGATACGGCCATGCTATAGCCATGGTTTGTTATATTAAGTCGTACATAGCGTTTATTTCTGTTCATTCGTGCGAGTACGTACGGTACAGCGGAATGTCTGATAGCACAGAGTGTATTATATAAAAGGCCTCAAGCTGAATATCGTTCTATAGACTAGAAATTAGACATTTATATCAACACAATATTAATAACAGTTTTTAGTGACAAACAAAAAAAATCAATAAAAGGTAAATTGTTCCTTGTATTGGTGTCTCTAAACGACCCCATCGACTTGGCCATGGTGGAATTAAAAAATATTCAATGACGAAGCACGTTTTACCTCAGATAAAAAAAAAATATATACGAAGCCTTGCGTCTAACCACTTCTTTTCTAAGAAGGTAAAAAATCGTATTACGAAAGTGACCTCAAGAACGTAAAACTTCTTGAAAACCTATATGTTATTATATTGTATCAGATTCTGATACCCAATATTCGAGAGACCAAATTACTTAGTCAAGCCTACTCCAAGCTAATTTCGAAGAGATTCATACAATACGATCTAGATGGAGTTGTCTATCTACCACTCATGCTGACTGCCTGTGAGTAGATGACGGCCTCGAAGGGGCAGTTTCGGTGGCTAAAATCGTCAATGCCATCTTCAGACTGCCCCAGCAGAAAGCAGGCGGGGCAGACGAAACTCATGAAGAACACATCAAAGAGGCGATGGTGTTTCGATATTGTCCGACAAGCTTGTTTAACGCCTGCTTGGATGAAGGTAGAGTTCCACCAGTTTGGGGGAGATGTATAATGATTCTTATCCCTAAAAACAAAAAAGACGCACACGATTTAGGAGCACAGAAACGGATTACAAAGAACAGTCGCGTCTGCAGACGTTTGTCAAGCATTCTCTACAGGTGTCTGAAATCTTGTCTGGATTATTACAGTGTTCTTCCTGACATATAATATGACTTCCACGACGATAGATCGATGGTGACGACTTGTAAGATCTTCAAAATGCTAGAGCTGTTAAAAAAATTTCCTCATCGAGAAAATCGGGTAACTGAAAAAATAGACGACAGGATTCTCTCAAGAAAACAATCTAAATCTATGATTAATCTCGCTTCTCATCAGCGTCGTCACAGCACGAATGATGGAACGTTGTTTCATGAAGATGATTCTTTGCCTTTATGATATCGTAAAATACGGAAAAGTGCAGTTTAGGACAGAAAACAGGCTTGTACGCACTGGTTAGCTTAGCCTGGCCGTAAAACGCTCCTAAACAATTAACTATTTCGGATACTTCAGCGCAAACCAATCAACATTTGGGAGGCGTTTTACGGCGCACGTTGAAAGAAGATTCGAGAAGGCACCAGTAGCGGCGGTCACTACTGACAATACGTAAAAGTTATTACTAGACTGAAAATCATCAATTTGAAAATCGCATAAACTTCTGCTTACCGTATTCAAATAATATGGGAAAAGTTAAGCACCCAAAATCAATGAAAAAGTAAAATATATTATTATATATAGACTCCACACCCAAACAGCTTAGGGTGTTTACTGGCCGACGCAGAGCGACTGCTTCACAGTCCACAGATTCTATTGTCTGGTTTGCGAGGACATCATGGAATGGGATCCATTTGTAAGTATCATTAAACTGGATGCTGCAGATCTCATTCCGGGCTATGCAGCCATCTTTGATGAGAGAATCTAAATATCTAGCCTTTCAATGTGAACTAAAAGTCTTAATAATGTTAACAAGGGTCTATATATGTGTACACTCAGATCTATTTTATTTGTATATCTCATGATATTAAGTCGATTGTTACTTAGCGATCATCCGTTCCCAACGTTTTTCGCAAATCGGTATTCCTCAATGGTGCCAATATTTGAATAGCGTATTTGAAAAAGATCCCGCGCCTACTTCAAATCCGCGATATTATCTGCCAGCTAAGAATTTCGAAAAATGGTCATAGGTTTAGATAATTTTGTACTGGGAAATAGCGCAGCGATCTGGCACTTTGCCAATTTCAAATAAGTTCTTATCGGCATAGATTTCTATATGGTGTAAAGAGATTTAAAACAATGCTAAAGAACGGTTCTCAGACTCAATATATTTTTACTCATTCTCAATGGTAATCTGTTCGATTGTAAAACCGTATTTTCACGCGGGCTGACAAGACGAAATTTTATAAACATGATAACGCCCAACGAAGCAACTTTAGCTATCCGTAGGGTATCGTTCAAGCGCCAGCAGAGACCCAGCCTGGTCAACTGCGCCCATATATAGTAATCACGCACGGATGACTGCACAATGAGTTCGAGGAAAAAAATCATCCTCGTTTGTTCCACCTGTTATTAAAAAGGCTTGCTGTCGAATTCGTCAGTCGGGTTTGCGAAAACTGAGGAGTCGGCGTTAAGTTAGCAGTAAAAACGGCACGCACACACACATTCAACTTCATGAAATATACGCGGAGTCACAATATATCTAACACGTAATTTGTTCTTCTATAGGTGGGCCGAGAGCGGTGGGACTCGAAGACTGAGTTCTTGTTAGCCGTGATCGGCTTTGCCGTTGACCTGGGAAATGTGTGGCGGTTTCCGTACATTTGCTATAGAAACGGTGGAGGTATGTGATTTCTTTTATATTTTTGAGGTCGTTACGTTGGTATTTCTGAGACAGTGAACAACAACCTGTTGTGATTTAGGTGGCTATTAACAAATTAATTTTTACTTTTGCTTACAGGCCGCTTTTCGCTATATAGGATATTGTTTATTAGTGCGCCAAAATAGATAAACTATTCCGAGCTATTACTTACGACTATACCCTTACATTGAGATAAACGTGCAAACGTTACAATTACAATTCAATACATTTCAGAACAATTTTATTGCTTGACAATGAGTTTATCCACAAACTTTTCTAAACGTTCAACTTCTACTAGTCGAGCACGTGCGTGATACGTGCATAGTTCATATGATGTCAAGCTAAAGATAGCACTATAAACAATTTCACCTCCATCCATAGAGTATTTGTACTAATAATGTTTTATGTTTATATAGCTACGTAACGATACGTTACTATGCGTAATAACAGCATGTTCGATTGTTAGCTATTTTAAAAAGATCTCTTAACCGATCTTGTACTTAATTTTTCGGGTGAATATATTTTTTTTGACGGAGCACAGAACAGTCAGCTGCTTGAATCAGCTGCGGTCCTATTCGTTCATATCTGTATGCATTGATGGGAACGAACGTCACTGGCCAGTCAGAGATTAGATCTCGTTGCATTTGTATATGATACCTGATGCACTTCACTAAGAAGATAATCAAGTGGGTGGAATTGTATTAGATGGGAATACATGATTGTCACTATGGGTTTGTGTTAAAGGTCGATTACCATTGCCTCATCAGTTTTTTTTGCCAGTTTCCTTTTATGACTTACCGCTAGTGGGATAAAGACAAGTTTGAAATGGGTCGAATCGTTCAGAATTTTTATTTTTTCCAAAAAACCAATGAGGACAAAACATCCATGAAGTCTATAGGACAATCAAATCGTGAGCTCAGCATTAGCAGATCGAGGGTCCATTGTACTTTGAGACATGAAAAGGCCCAACAGTTCTGACTGCTACCAAAGATGATAATTGTAACCGAAAAAACTAACTTTACTAATAACACTTGAGAAATTATATGCAGGAAGCACAGTATCGGAGGGATTCAGTTATATTTACTGGACAACTGTAGATCTATTTGTCACGCAAGGATGCCGTGTCAATATTCCAGGAGTTAAAGTACGGTGCAGCGTTTCAAGCAAAGGAATAATTCGGCCTTTTCTTTTTGATTGTACAATAAATAGTTCTAGTACAAGAATCTACCACGTATTCAGTGGAAAACTATTGAAAATGGTCAGTTTCATTTCCGCTGAAACTAAATACCTGCGCACGATGTGAAGGCATATCCTGATGGAAACTCTATAAGCACATACGTTGGCCGAAAAGGCCTCATAGAGTACTCTACTCAATGTCCAAGCCTGACGCCGTCTGTCTTTTCTGGTACAGATACTTTGAAAAAATGCCAAAAAGCTATTGAAAAGTTTAGGTTAGCAGTAGAACTACAATGCAACTCAATACCATAATTGAAATGTGTGTCTCAATAAAAATGATAACGATTTTGAATATCTGTAGCATGAGATATATATATAGATTCTTTTGCAATTAACACATCAATCTCATATATAACTTTATATAATATAAAACGTTTATCGAACTATCAAAATAGAATAATCGACCTATTTTTCAGCTCCAAGGTTTTTCAGCAACTATATTTTGCTCTAAGGTCACACTTTCCAGAAGCAGATGGAGAACTCTCGACGCAGGTGACCGCGTAATGAGATAAATATTACATGGCCCTTTTCGACTGTATGAATTAAGTTGACCTTGGACTATTGTATTTCGAACATGTATGAAATAGGGGGTCGTCGATTGATAATTTAAGAAAATTAAGCCACATCAGAGTACGGCTTAAGCTACTGAACGTCTCAAGACGGGCCAACGCATTGTGTCCTTAGGCTTACTGTGCCCTCCGTTATTCCAATCAACACGTGCGGCTGTGACGCCATTTTACGTAAGGCATCATCGGAACTATAGAATCAACGCGTCACGGATGTGTCACGTTCTGGTTAATTACAATCATATTTTTTTATATCATCAACCTATCACCTATGCAATACATTATATAGAAATCATCGGCACTTACGATAGCTGCCTACTTTTCACCGCAATCATTTTTCTATACTTCTTAGACAAAATTTAATCCCCTAGTATGCCAGTATTTGGGCCATTCAAAACTAAACTTTAAACAACTAAGCAGAGCTTCGTGAAAACCTACGGTTGACAAATCTTTGACACAGAAAACTTAGTTCTAAGTGATCGTAAAATTCACAGCAGTTTTTCAAGAGCTGACAAGAGTTTTTCTTTTAGTTTCTCCAGATGGCAGACTTATTTACAAAAAAGATCATGAACAGGCTATGTGGCCCTATCTCAGGCTCGTGTACAACACCTTGCGGGACTATATAAGACAATGACATAGAATTCTTTCTCCCACAAACTAATGACTGATTCTTCGCTCCTTTAGGACACAAAACGATGGGGCTTTCGATGGACACAGCGGTACAGTTTCTCTCTAAGACCTTCCAAGCTATCAGCGGTCTCGTTGAATCAAATTTGACCCGTACACCTCATTTTCCATCGAGTAGCCTCTGTAAAAGACGAAATCTAATCTTCACATATTATACTAGCAGCGGTTAGATATTATTTCTGCACAAAATCGGGAGTTTAAGATTTTGATCCAGGCAGCCGAATTAGATGCTTCGATTATCGGGCTGGACGAGAAGCAATATCTTATTATTCCGCGTCCTCGTTTCCTATTACTCTGGTCCTAGAATTCATGCTCTAGGGACAAGACGCATATCTGGCCTTTTCTAAATCCGTCCCGCAAAGCCCTACAGATTTATCAAATTTACCTAGCAGTTTTGAGGGCGAAACCGCTCAGGCAAATCGATACAACTTTCAAAGGCGCTTCGTATCAGTCTCGCACAGGGCGTCTTGGATAGAATGTTGTCACTCAATGAAATTTGCGAACCACTGATACTTCATTGCCAAAAGTGCGTCATACCATAAATGGGCCTATCGGGCAAATATGACAATTAACTAGAGTTTTAATAAATCCCTAATTAGATATAATTTGTACTAATTAAGTATAGAAAAAACCTTAAAGGATCTTTACCACTGTAAAATTGTCTTAGACGTTTAAGGATATCAGCCAGAAGTAAATGCGTCTCGAAAGCATATAGAAAAATATAGAAATAGATGTATAGCTTTTTCCCTTGTGATAAATACATTCGTCGGGTCTTATTTGTAACACTACCTTAGATAAGCGTTGCTTCATCTAATACTACAGTCAGTTACTCCACTTTGCTTAGACATAAGGGGTAAGGGTATACACGTACACAATATATGTGTCTGTATGTATCTATTCTACAGCCTTGTTAGGGGATTGGGCCGGAGGCTGTGCAGTATGAATCGGCAATAGTTCGCCCAAAATTAGCATGTTCTCTATATAGATGCTATGGGCTTGTAAGCCATAGAAGCGGTTGGGCCGCGTTACGAATTGAATATTAGTGTTTTCGTTGAAAGGTAGCGCCCAATTTGAAACAAGACCGTAAAAGTACCCGTCAAGCTTCGAACCACCGACGTTTATAGCCATTTATACATACTAATCACTTGACTGTGACAATAGCCATAGGGTACCATGGCAATTTGGGAATCGAATAGCGTATCGCGTTACTGTATAAGGTATCGAGCTTATTCCACGCGCCTAAAAGTGTGACGAATATGGAAACAACCTAAATTTCATAATTAAAAAAAAAACAACTCGATATATGTAAGTATTAGCTCTTTGGTTGGTGTCCTATAGGTTCTCTAATATAAGCATATTGCCTGTCTCGGCAGCTAACTTCGGGGGGTGCGTAGTTATTTGCTTTAAACTTCCCCATAATGTTCATTTACAGCGACATCTAAAATCATCATATTTGATGAAAACAAAATTAAAAGTTTGAATTCGAAAAGATCGTCTGCCCTTTTTCCGTTCGGTTTTAATTAATCCCTTATGTAATCGCCAATAGCATTATTCATTTTGGCTACTTAACAAACGAATCTCCGATTTCTATTTTCAGAAGACCGTTCTGTTCTTACAGAAAGCTTGCAAAGGCTCCCTAGTGACGAAACTGTCTACATTGAACTTGCGTCCTTCATGATGTTGATGCCGTGATGATCTTAAAGGCTGTCCGGCAGAGCTTTGATATGTTATTTCGCAGCTTACGAAACAGTTGCCAGTAGGGCACCCCCTTCCGCGAACGTTTCGTGCTGCCCGGAATGATTCGCACGAGCTTGTTTAGCATGGCGGCAACTGGAATCGCTTTCAGACTATTTCAGGAACAAGCACAACAGCAGGTGGCACGAGTTCCGCTCTGATTCAGGCGCCGTCTCATATGAATCTAAACACAGCTCCGCTTCTGTTGTGCTTCTACTGTATAATTGTACTGAGAAAGATTACCTGTACACAAAATAATATTGAATATCCTTAGCTTTGTTTGCTAGCAAAAGCGTCGTCGAGAATACAGCCTTCGAAGAGATCACCTCATGCGCTAAATTTGAGATATTTATTTGAATAGTATAAAAGTTTTAGACATTTACGTTCTAGAGACAAAACAGAGTAACAAGTAATATAATCTTGGTTTAACAACTTTTTGATGGTCGTTTACGAATCGTTAACTTTCAGGTGCGTTTTTAGTGCCGTATTTAATAATGCTGCTATTTGGCGGTCTTCCACTCTTCTACCTCGAGCTTGCGTTAGGCCAATATCACCGATCTGGATGCCTCACCATTTGGCAGTATATTGCACCTGTTTTCAAAGGTGGACAAATTATTGATTGAACATGGTAGATGTAGATTCATTTGGTTTACCGAAGGAAAATATGTAAGCACGGTATGACTGAAAATCGGTACCTGGTTCAATAAAAGGCTAGATAAAACGAGACTAAGACCAACTTGATTAGCTAAATAACCATATTAACTAATCGTATGCGCTATCATAAGATACAACGATAAGCGTTACATCTTATATAAGTTTGTGGCCGTTTTACAGGCATCGGCTACGCGATCTGTGTCATCGACATCTATATGGCCATGTACTATAATACGATCATTGCGTGGGCTGTATACTATCTACAGGTAGAATATACTGAACATTGAGAAACAGGATGCATGATGCATGTTAATTCTCTAGCTTCTCCGTAGCAAAGCGGACCACCTAAATTTCAATAAAGGTTATGCTGGTATTGTTCCTGAAACGCTGCTACCGTTGCTGAAAAGTTCGTTGCAGGACAACAGCCTGTTCAAACCAATACATGCGAGTTAGACACCACTTAGTAATATCCAGTCAATTTTTTTTAATTACTATAATTAAGCGATATCGGGGAATTTCATAAGAGTTAATAGAAACGAAGTTTAAAGTTAAAACTGATCATTATTAGCAACATATAAATGATACCTTCTTACGTCATTTTGGATTTTGCAGGCTTCATTCACACCGATATTACCGTGGACATCTTGCAATAATCCCTGGAATACGCCTGAATGTTCCGAGCTTGGAGGAAGGACCACTGAAGAAAATCCTAACTCAACTGGGGTTATAAAAGAAAAAGTTAGCCCGGCGGAAGAGTACTTCGAGTAAGCAGCCTAAATCGAACGGTTAATTATCTCAGATCTTACCTTTTATCTCGTTATAAAATGAATATATTTCGTTGTTGGTGCAAGGGTATAGCAACTCCGTCGTATACATTCAAATACTCGAAAGGTATTTATACACTTGCTTAGTAATATTTTTGTTACAGACGTCATGTTCTGGAGATGCACAAGTCGCCAGGGTTGGGTGAAATGGGCCCTATCAGGGCGCCCATTGCGGGCTGTTTGCTACTGGTCTTTGGGCTCGTTTACCTAGCCCTCTGGAAAGGCGTGAAATCAACCGGGAAAGTGAGTTTGCTGCTAACCATATAAATCATTACCTTTTAATTAGTAAGCTGAACGTCATACCGAGTAATGTACGCATCAGTATAAAGGCGCTGTAAAATACTTCGAACTTTTTCTCCCTACTTCGATCGCCATCGTCAACGATGTTCTAGATTTACGCAAGCTTAACTGTTTGCATAAATCGGTTATTTCGAAAGCGAAGACTACGTACATCTACTACATAGACAAGCAATAGAATTTGAAATCAATATACGGTCGCGTAGTTCGTGAAATCTTTTACATTTACGCGCTATCAGACGGCATGATTCACTAGCATGCTACTTTATTTCGATGCGATGAATGTCGTTGCCCAATTGATCTGTGCACCTCACGAAGTCGATTTGTTCTCAGAACAGTCGAAACAAAACTAAGCAGCTATTTCTGACTTAAATAAAAGCCTCTCTGCTAGGTCTTCTTCGCTATTATTATTATTATTATTATTGAAGTTTCTTTTACTCTAGGAAAAGGAAAAAGCCTTTAGTGCGGATCTTGCATATCTGACGGAGTGAACGTTAACGCGTTGTTGTAATGCATCGGTCATGCTTACCTCAACGCAAGCGGTTAGTCTGGCTTGCCTCTATATCTAAATAACCATGTGTTCGTTGTAGCGAAGGGAGATAGATGACCCTGATGCTCCTAAGCAGCTTTTTAGTGAATTTAACATTGAATTTTAATACATGTATCTTCTTTTCGCAGGCGGTCTATATCACGGCTATTGCTCCATACGTTGTTCTGCTTGCTCTACTTATTAAAGGAGTCACCCTCGATGGGGCTTATGATGGTACGTGTCAGTGTAGCTTGTAAATGGTGGTAACTTTCACTCTGGGTAGTCTGATTTTTATTCACGTTCAGAATGTCGATGCAGATATCGAATATACGATTCTACTCATCTGCTTCAGTATCTTCGAATAAGCCTGACATAATTTAGAAGGACACCGGCTTCTTCTTCTTCTTCTTCTTCGGTTAGCGTAAAAAAGTTTTAATCGGAGATCAAGTTAATCAATACAAATCAGACTCATATAACAATGTGCATACATCTCCTGACGCATCCGAGTAGTACAGAAGCAACTACTGATTTTCTCTGATCATTGCAGGAATTGCGTATTATCTGTGGCCTGATTGGACCAAGCTGCAGGAGCGCGAGGTGTGGGTGGACGCAGCAACACAGATCTTCTTCTCGCTGGGACCTGGGTTTGGAACATTGCTGGCCCTATCATCGTATAATCGATTTCATAACAACTGTTATCGGGATGCTTTGCTCACATCCTGTATTAACTGTGGCACCAGCTTCGTCGCCGGGTGTGTAAGCAATGGGGTACCTGTACCCTCTGAGCATGATCCAACCTCTCTAGTTACTGTTCTAGGTGAATATCAAACCATTTAGCCAGCACGAATTTGCTAGCCATACAGAGAAGCCACTATTCCCCACTAATGCAGTCGTTTGACGAATCATCTATTGAACAGATTGGTTATCTTTTCGTTCCTCGGTTATATGGCGAAAATGTTGGGCAGAGATATTAGTAGCGTCGCTGCCACTGGACCAGGGCTCGTGTTCATCGTTTACCCTCAGGTAATTGAAATATAGACTTTATATACATTAACACTGATCCAAATCAAGCAAGGTTAAATCGCAATTCATCGGAAGCTGGTAATTTATTTGGGGGTTTAGGGTCGAAACTTTATGTCGTGTTACTTATTTCAGTAGTACGACTTGTGGGCGCTTCGCCTGAAGACAAGTAATATGAATTAAAATTATGTCGTAAACATACACATAAATCGCACATTAACGGAGCTTAGAAATGTAGCACGGAGGTAAGTTTAGCCGAACGAATTAAATTGAACTATTCCAGAATGTTAGAAAGGCAAGCTTTTGCCGGAAGCCTACCGAAATTAATATATAGTAGTATTGATTCGACGATAATATATCTCCTCTGATGTCCCTACTGTTCACCGGCGCCATTTGTTCGTCTTAGGCAATCTCAACACTCCTTTACTCGCCATTATGGAGCGTCATGTTCTTCCTTATGCTGATTACCCTCGGACTTGACAGCACGGTAAGCAGTCACTTCGTAAAATATAAGGGAAACGCTATCTGTTAGCTAACTGTAGACCGCCATTTAAATAAAAGCAACGACATCCAGACATTTATTTCTGTCGTATCTTTTGTATCTTGCGTTGAAGTTCGGAGGGTTGGAAGCGATGTTAACAGGCCTATGTGACGAGTATCCTGATCTATTAAGAAAACATCGAGAAATCTTCGTCGCCGGGGTCCTCGCCTTCATCTTCATATGCGCTCTGCCAACAACAACCTGTGGAGGATTTTATTTGGTATACAGAAAAATATGCCATTTTAACCAACTATTTATATAATCCGTACCTTGTTTCTCTTTACATTGCTATTGAACTGTGAAAAAAAATCTCTATATGAAGCATTTGTACACGCTAGTAGGACATGTCCCCACTAACGTTTAGCATCCCGAACTTAAAAGACTCCGGTAATGTTCCTTTTCGCAACGTAGCATAAGTGAAAGGGCTCTAGACACCAGAATTTTAATTTGTGTACTTAAAACTTGTTCTACAGTTCAGCAATATCAACCGGCACTTTATATTTTCATAGAGTCTGTACATCAACTATAGTTTAGCTACGCCGCGTGTATGGGTGTGCTTGGAGCTGTCCTACCCTTTGAAACCTGCTTCTGCATTCACATACAGTTTAGGTACACCGTCGATTTCGTATACCATTTCGTTCGCGGGTCACCTATTACCTGAGTATCTGATATTTGCTCAGATTTTAAAAACAACTTCTAGTGGCAGAAGTGGTAGATGGTAGTATGCTCGCTACGATAGATAGCTTGCCAAAATGTATCGAGCACAACTCGTGGACTTCGCAGCTCTGCCCGTTGAACTAGTCGGTTAAATATTCATAACGGGCAGTTAAAAAAAGCTTAGACAGATCGGTTTTGTGATAGTTTCCTAAGTACGCTGACATAAAATTTTGGTATGATATTTTATAAGACTGCAATCCGCAGGCTAGATCATAATTCTTTATCCACGGCAGCTTATTTCCACGTAGTGACAGTACAGAGGAATAACACGACTTCCGGAGTGGTTCGCAATAGAAATAAATCTTGTTTTAATGTTATACTAGTCCGGACCACGGACTTAATCTTATCTGTTAGCAGATCTTGTCCTGTTTAGTAAAGGCAACGAAAGTTCAGTGATACTCCGTTTGCTGACTGAACTTTCAGCCTATGGTGGTCTAGATCCGGAGTGAAGCGTAGATAAACCTCGTTCCGTGCTGAGAGCTAGTTGTCTGAAGCATTCGTTCGCTTAATGGAGGTACCGGACATAAAAAAACACTACATTTATTAACGGAAGCAGTTTTCGCTGCGATGGCCATGTTGTCTGTAGATTGAGTCGACAATTTTTTCTTACCTATGCCCAGCTCGAGGAATCAACAACATCCTGCGAACGGACATTAGGTCGGTCACACAGACAGACACACATAAAGATTTAACACTACAGAAGATGGGCCCGCGGGGTTCGGGCCTTGCCTGCTTTGTCGCTGATTTAACCAATTGACTATTGATATTACATTCAGCCTAACATAAAAGTCCACCAGCGACTAGATTCAGTCATGAGTTGTCTCGTTGCCATTACCTTCTATCGTGTAATTCGTTGTCCTTTTGGCAGTTGTTTCAATAGCTTATGCCAATACGTTTGCCGGGAGTTCAGTCTAGATTTGTGAACTTGATTACGAAGCTTTTTTAGTGTTGGTCGATTAACTGTGCCCCCGGGAAGCACGTGAATCAGGCAGCATCAAGACGTAAGGGTTTTTTATTTATTAAATAATTAACTAAATTAGAATAAACATTCAATGATAATTCCATATCTTCTGGTTATTTTGACCTTGTAGCTGCAACGTCACCGAGACTCAACAAGCTCTTTTTGTTTTTGGTTTGTCTATTTTTAAATATTACACTTTATACTTATTATATTCTATTATTTCTGAATTTATTTCAAGTCAACATTAGACGCCTCAGCCTTTAAAATGAAACTTAATAGAAATTCATCCCAAAGGAGTTCTTTTAGTTATTTTTACCCCGTAGGTAAATCAGTACGGTGCGATATTAAGCTTATGGTAATAGCGTAATATAGGGCGGCCGTACGGTTACGACACTAAAGCGGCTCGGCTAGCTGGACATCCGTGGGATTCGCCCAGTTCATTTCGCCCGGTTTATTTTGCTAATAAACACATTTTGTCTGATAATAGATTTAACATCAACAAGCTGTCAACTATTCCCTAATAGCTATAGGCGAAGACAATAATACGATTTCTTCTTTCACAGTGGAATATAAAATTCGTCGTGCAATACAGGTTAAGCACACTCGTTTACCTAAATTTCACGTTGACTCTAAACCGAACGCTAACATCGCGCGGACGATGTTAGCGTTCATCTTAGAGTTTCGAAACGCAAGGGCGGTGTTTCCAAAAATAGAAAAGAAGAACGAAGTTGCTATCGTCGGTTCACAGCCAGAAAAATTGCTGTCCCGTTCTATGAGAAAGTGCAACCTTTTTCCTCTGAAGAAAGTCAACCGGCTCCATCTGCTTCGCAGATATTCAGGATTAACCTTTAACGATCAGCCAAAATAGCTTTGAGTTTATCAAATAGACAAACACAAACATTCAACAGTTAGTAGACAGGTGTATAGATGAGTAGATGTAAAAATGATAACTGTGTAGTACTAATATATATAAGAGTATAGTCAGCTTCTTAGTTAATCCTTTTAAGATCGCTATTGCATGGACGCACGTATTTCTGCAGGTGGAGCTTTTAGACACCTACGCGACAGCTGTTAGCGTCTTATTTGTGGTGTTCGTCGAAGGTGTAGTTATTTGCTGGATTTACGGAGCTGAACGGTTTTCGCAGAAGGTGAGTCGAATTATTTGCTATTGCGAGGCGTTCTATTGCTATTCATATAGCATGCATTAATGAAAATATAATTATTTTGGTACCCCCGCTCGCCCTTTAAAGTTCCCCTTTCTGCTTGGCTGTCTACCATTTGTTTATCTCTGAATGCACCCAAAAGTGCCTTATTTCAACTAACATATCGTTCACAACATTCTCTGTCTAGCACTAAGCAATAATACGCAGTCAAAATGATAAAAATTCGACACATAATTATCACAGATGGCGATCGTAGTAATATAGATCAAAAAGAAGATTGAGTCGTTCCAAAAGACGCACCCGCACCCAGGGTTTGGCATACTCTTCATCTTTCAAGGTCAGCATTGTTTCCGTGCTACAGAAAAGCTTTTAAAAGTAGAAAGTGTTTGACGGTCAATAAATATCTATACTTGGTTTAGTTGTATCAAGCAAGTTAAGCCAATTGGCGAAAAAGAGCCTATAGAAAAGTTATTTTGCTGAAGGTTAATTCCAAATATATATAGCAACTGCTTGGACGGAATAGCAATAATGACGCGAAATGTTTTCATAAGTTTGTTACAAAGGCATCATCTCTACAATAATATATGAGACAATAACGCTATACAAATTATTGTATGATCGTTGCATAGCGCGCGGAAGAGTCTCCATGAGAATAGGCCATTTACACCGTTTTTTCGTTATGTAAAAAGTCCTGTAATGTAGAGAATTGCGAAGGTTTTTCTTTAATAGACGGTGACACTGACTTCTTATTAATGAGCTCAACCTTTATGTGCTGGGCTGACTATGGCTGCTGAGATCATATCTCCCACCTGAGTACTTTTTAGGAATTGTCCAAAAATGTCTAAAAAGAAGCTATAGATTGAGATCCGGGAGCTTCTAAATAAATAGCGCGAAAACCTGCGAAGCGTAGTTTCTTTAGATGTTCCAGTATTTTTACTGAGACGTTGCCGGTACTATGGACAAAAAATTAGAAAGAATTTTAAGGGAGCAAGTAGAATATCTTTTTGATCGCGTCGCAGAAGTTTATCGTCCGACTATTGTGTAGATTCAAAAACAGCACTACATGTTTTTGTCAACTTTTTATTTAAATTTAAAAAATTTACTTTGATTTAAATTGTATTTATGTGCCGAATAAAGCTCATTGCCTCTTCACAGTTATTCTGTTGCGAATACTGTTGGTTTTAGGTCACTGTTCTGCTGTTATTCTCTGACCGCTACCTCCAAGTTGAATTATTAACTTCTTTTAGTAGGTACGCAATCTTACGCCGATCACACTCTTTTTCTGGTGATAGATGCAGCTGATATACGTGTTCGTTGATCAGCGACCGTGCTGTCCGCTTGAGTGGGAAGTGTTGGCCAGTCAGTTAGTGGTTCAAAAGGCTGTGTTTTCAAGCATACAATTCACAATCCTAACACCTAAAACCACTGGATATTACCTGTCTGATCAACGGCAGATTGAATTTGTGTTCTGCTTCTGCGTTAGTGGCGCCAATTTTGAAAAAAAAAAAGGTCAATTTAAGAAGCCTTTACATTGCAAGGTTTCAAAAATCCTTAAAGAAAATCATATTCCGTCTAGGCATATGGTATTAGAAACAGTGATAGACCTCCTGTAGGAAGCCTTTCTTTAAACTAGAATTTGAACTAGATTAATCCACGTAGAGGGTCTCAAAAGGCGGAAATAATCAAGACTGAAGTTGGTTGAACTTTGTATGGAATAGTTAACGAATAATGTTTGTTGTATAAAACCGAGATTGTCAGCAGAAGTTTTTTCTGTACCTAGTATTTTTACTGCCTAAATGTGCTATGTGGAAATCGAGATAGACTGAGAAACGACATCAGATTAAGGAAAGATGTACAGAGATCTTCCCCGTACATTATATCCTACGCAAAATATAATATAATTTGGATGAAGAATTTATGTATCAGATATCTGTCGTCCAAAAGCGAAGTATTTACCCTATTCTTCTGGCTCCAATAACGTTTCTTAACTCTATGCGAACTGTTTTCTTCACAGGTTTACCAAATGCTCGGTTCCCCGCCAGGCCTATATTGGCGTCTGTGCTGGACCTACATCAGTCCTATATTTTTACTGGTGTGTATTTTTTTTTTCTTATTAATGAATGAACTAGCAAGGTTGAAGGCCACACAGATCAAAATATTAATATATCAGAGTTAATTAGATAATTGGGCTAGATTGGAACGATTAACTTACTGACAATGAATTGTGTACAGAGAACAACTATTGAATTTAATGTAATTGCAGGTGGTATTGGTGTTTTCTTTTGAGCGAGCTCGTACTACAGATTTGGACGTTTCAAAATATCCGTGGTGGTCCGTTCGCGTTGGGGTCGCCACCGCTCTCAGCTCGATGATGCTTGTAAGTTACATTCGTTAAGGTCTAAACTATTGATTATATAGTACGCCCATATCAGTATCAAAATTTACCTCCCACTGTCAGCGTAAGGATTTAACATTGATGTTACTATGCCTTATTCATCACGAAACAATAAAAGGCAACCTAAAAGGAACTTGTGCCTATACCTTGATAGGATATTGCCGTTCTAATCATATGTGAGTCCCAGCGTAACACACCGGCGCTCCGCTGTTAACTTAAAGCAATAAGCTGAAATCGAAAATACTCAATTCTAAGTGAGAACTGCTTTTTATAAATCGATGCTTTACAGGACAAAAAGAAGAGCAAAGTAGATTCTCAGTTGGTAGTCTATTGCAAATAGCAGGAGATAAACTCAAACTGAAATTTATTGCAGGTGTTGCTAATTGGTAATTTAAAAATGGGTTATCTTTGTTGTAGGCACAAATCGCGATAATTTAGATAAGATATCAATTTTTAGATTTCTTCTGCGAGCACGCTCACCGACTACAATTGTCATCCAATGACGAACCATTGATGCAATGTAGAAACAGGCAGCTTTACGATCCAACGGTCTGCGCTATCATCGTTTTTTTTTTATGAACATTATTCCGAGCGCCATCCGTGTAAACAAGGTATTCAATTGACCAGATGTTTCGATGATCAGACTCGCCGATCTGAATTATACTTTCTGCTTCCGAGAGGTCGTGCAGCTATCTCGTCTGACAGCTCCAGCCGCTTATATACTCCTGTACTCTATTCTGGTAACACACGTTTCACTGTCTCTTTCGTCCTTTTCTCTCTCTCGAAAGGACTTCCTGGTAGTTTTCCACCTCATTGTCTGCCTGTTTCTCTATGTGGTGCTGGATACCACTACCACCTTTAAGTAGACGCTGGATATCTCAAACCTGCTATACGGCTAGAGTGGCAAGTAATATAGTTGCTTGAATGTATTGGCCGACTTTTCGACCCAGATCCTCTCCATGTCCTGAGAAAGAGATTTGTTTTTGGTCTAACATGATTCGGAGATATCTATAGAACTTATTTTTGCTTACCTCTTCCCTTCCATTTAAAGAAGCCTTTGTTAGCCTGCTTACATGTGTAACAGTTTAATTATTGCATTTCAGGCAGAGTTTGTGCCTTATTCCTGTTAACATCTTCCGATGTTTGTTGGCTATATATCTAATATTTTGAGAGCATTAAGAAAAACACATGCTGGCTGTTTGCTATGGTCTGTCGCCAGCCAGCTCCAACATCAGCCTAAGACTATTACTTAAAGATATCTCCTCGCCTGTTCTTCCTGAATCCATCTTACATTTGGCCTAAGATTCGTGTTACAATATCTATCCTTTATACTTTTACGAACTAACTTTGATATTAATTTATATGGAAAGCTAAATACTGCGATGGATCGGTAAGTTCTGACAACCCCCATACTCGACAAACCTTTCTCGAGTAAGAATACCCGCATCCTCAGGTCAGTTAGGCAAAATTTTAGACTATAATGGTATTGAAAAGGTTTCTTTTTATAAATATGCATAAATGTACACTATTATCTATATTTAGTTCTATAGCGGATCTACTTTATGTAGTCTCGAGCATTTTTGTTTTTTTTTGTGTGTGATCATTTGCAGTCTAATATTTAGCGGTACATGTCGGTTGTTTCCTTTTCTTCTAATGTTTAGTAGCCACTTTAAATAGTTTTATCCCTCTGTTAAGTACTTCCCTCCCACTGTTGTCTTTTACAGTCACTGCTTAAGCTCATAATTGTTTAGGTTGCGTATACCCTCCCCCCCCCCGCCCCAAGGCACGAAAAACTAGTTCTTAACTAGAAATAATAACATATGGTCATGTTGTTCTTTCTCAACTGTTCACTTTTTTCTTGTATATATATTTCTCGGTCGAAGCGAGCTATCGCTTTAGAGATCAAACGACCCGGTTAAATAATGATTCCTTTTGGTTGTAACGTGTCGTCTTTTTATGTCTGTGTATCTTGCCCACTTGCGTTATTTTCCTAGACCGGAAGGCCAGGTTCGAGTGCGCAATTATGATTCAAGAATTTCGATTGCATTATTCATTGTTTGAACGGTTCTCAAGGGAGTACGTACTTCTCAGAGTTCATATTATTATCCGTGAAGTCACTAATCACTTCGTTTGCCACGCTCTTTGTGTCCATCGGTCGTACTAACCTCACTTTTCCTTTTGAATAATCTATGGGAAGCCTAACATACAACATAACAATATTAAGGCGAGATCCTTTGTGTACGGTCGCGTCAGGTTCCAGCTTTCGCTACTATTTTGAAAACAAGCGCCTTATTTTGCCTGGTTAATTGTGGGCAGTAGGAACCCCAGCGGATGGTACAAGTTGATACTGTGAAGTCACTGGAACAGCGATTCCCGAGAGGCTACCAAACGCTGAAGTGATCCCAAGCGAAACAGCCGCGGTCCTCAGATAGTCCAGAACATGACGGCTGGCTAAATAGGCTAACCATCAAGGTGTCCTATGTTTTGCCGCATCGGCTAGTGACCAACTAACATTGCGAATCTTTGTCAGATATTATTTGCCTCTAGACATTTACAGGTTGCATGAGATACTGTGTCCCTAAAAGGAAGTCGCAAACGTGAGCCTCTCCACACTTTCAGCCCCTCGCGCTTTACGGTTATGTATGTCTTCCGCTATGTTATTTGTTTCAGATTCACACCGACTTATGCGTGCTTCAAGTTTATCTGCATGAGAAGGCAGGCTTACATATCAATTTGGTAGCAACAGTCACCCAGCCATTACCTCTATCAGAACCTTCAGTTGGGAGATTATCGAGCATTAGGGGACAAATGTCATTCTGACCTCGGCTATTAAGTCTGATTTCCCATTTTAGTTACTTTTTTTTTACTCGTCCGGTATAGGAGAGAGCAACCTTCGAATTAGGCCACCAAAATGTCACTAAAATAGTGAACTCAGTTGTAATAGTTCTTGCTTGTCGATCGATTGTTAGGTGCCATTGTATGCGGTCTATATGCTGCTCAAGACGCCAGGCAGTTTCAAGCAGCGATTGGAGATCTGTCTTCGACCCATCGAGCCCAATACCAATCCAACCCTGATCTAAATCCTCTTGAAAATGTCGTCGCCGCGACATCTAGTCTACATATGTATAAGACATATAGCCGTAGATCATTATTGTGGTTATAAAAATGATAACGATAATAATAATAGGAATGACAGTAATAATAACATTAAGATTAATAACAACGATAAGAAGAGGCAGTGGTAATAACATGTCTATTGACTGTTACTGCAAAAAGAGTTCACTCTTATTATTATACACTAACATTAGTGGATTAGCTTTTACAACTGTTGGTCATCACGCCCAGTAGCTATTAGAGAATTCGTTTCTTCATTTTATCCGAATTTATATATAGGAAATGCGGACTCTCGCTTATAAACTATTTTTAATGCGTTTGCTTATTTCTACTGTGTTAACAAGTAGATTGGAACTTTTAGGTATAGCATCAAAGACGAGCTTACGATGAGATAGATCGAAGGTCCTGATAAACGTTTCCCTAACAGACCTATGAAACAGCATAGTAACACTAAGAAAATAATTTATATACTATAAAACTAGGCTTTTCGATCACACTTTTAATTTGTGGCCTAAATTGCTTTTGCCACCAATAAGTTCATCTTTTGAATCGTGCAGACCCATCTGTGCAGACGATTTTTACCGACATTTTATCACCAGAGAAGATCCGGCGACCTGTTGCTTCACTCCTAGAAGGAAACGGTAAACACCACGGGTAAATTTACTGGCTCTGTCAGCCTTAGAAGGGTTCTCTTTTATTTTTTATGACATACGACATGAACCTAAAATCTTGGTGAGCAACTAATAACACGGTAGCCTTGTCAACATTAAAATGCCCAAGTATCGATGGAACCGAAGTCAGAGAATAATTAGAAATTCACTATCGGGCGGTACCAATTCACTGTGAAGTGTGCACTGGGTTTTATCTGTTGTGGGTTAACCTATGCTAAAATCCACTTTTGCTCTTTCTGCCACCGTACACTTAAATACAACGCCGTGTACTGTCGATTTACTGTAATTGAAAGAGCTTAACTGCCATTACCGATCAATCCACTTTGTGGCGCATGAGGCGAACTCGGCACGTTGAAGTGACAGCTAGAACGTATCGGTAGCACAGAACGCTGCTCGGGAACGAATTATAAGCGTCCTATACGACACGAATCACCCGGTTAGATACGGTGCCGACATTAAGAAAATGGCTTGCTCGAACGTTCTGAGGGTGTATCAATACATATCTTTCCGCCATCTTTTGCCAAGTCAGTACGAAGCAAATTAGCTCTAACATGTAAGTGATGATTTGCAGCAATTTTTCCCTTTGTAAAACGATTTAACACTTCTCAATAGTCAGTGTGCAGCTGAGACAACTCGTGTTATGAGTATACGATATATCGTTATGATGATAAATACCCTTGATATTTAAAAAATTAACAGTGTTCATGTTTATGAAGTAGTGACTGATGATGTTTTATTATTGTTCGGACGGAAAGCTTCAGAAAGCTTTTTCCCATACCTGACTCCACGACAGGCCTACGCCTCGCCCTTTAGCATGGCTTCGCAAGCCTGTCATTTAAATACATCGTTTTTTTGGTTATACCTTAGTTGCTTAATCTTTAAATAGGGCCCTGACGGTACTGGGATCTTTCGGACTGGCTTGAGCCAGCCTTGTTTTGGTTAAAAAATGAATTAGATTTTCTAAAAAGTTACAAATTATAATGATAACAATAGGTCAGCTTGAGTCCGAATGTATGAGCAGCTGGTATAAATAATAAGAATTCTACAATTAAACATTTCTAGTAAAGAATAAACGAAAAATACACTGTGACAGAAATGCGTCAGTACGCAGCCGCGTTGTCTGAACGCTGACGCGACAAATAAGAATTAAGTAAGCATTTAGTACTTGGTATGTGAGTTCCGTTGCCGAGGAAGGCAACTGAATATGCATAGCACGTGTGTTGTATATAATATATTAAATAACGACATATCGGGGGGCTAAACTGGGTTACGTAGGTCTGCTATTGTAACCGTTAATCTGGGACAACTCACGTTAGTACCTATAATATCCTATTGCTGTTCTCCTCCCCATAGTTACAAAATATAATAAAACCTCTGGCGAACTACCGAATCAACTAGCTACCTCAGATGTATCGAATAGCGTTGTAGATAGTAAACAAAAAACAAACAACGTCCAATTACCCAATATATATATACCAAATACCCAATATAATAGAATAATGTGAGAACTTCCTCTGCTGTGCTTTTATTTCTACCGGATCTGACAGTTTAGTTACAAACTGATGATTAGTTACCATGGATCGATAAAATAGCCCACTCCATACCACTGACGAAAGCGTCCAACTTGTTTGGCGCCAAATTAAGGTAAAATTTGTATTGTGCGTCGGACGAGAGGACCGTTTTTACAGAGTGTACCTTGCATGATCAAAGCTTTTCATTTGGACGTTAGAAATACACAGAGAAAGAAAGGGTTTCTACGGCGGTTGAATTTTAAAACTGCGTGTGGCCCGATAGGCGTGTGACTTAGACCTATTTTTCCTCAAGGTATCACATGGTTTAAGTGATTTTGGAATAATCTCTCCCCCCCGCCGCTTTTGGACGCACTTAGCACAGAGTGCTAGTTATTCAATAATTCAGCTATACTGGTAGATTCATTGTGACTTTATCTGCGATCGCGTCCAAGGACCCTGCTTCGCAAAGCTGCGCTCATCGTTGTCTATCGTGTTAGTAGCTTTATTTGTACGTAAGCGTTGTAGTTATATCCGTTCTTGTTGTGGGCTTTGCGTTTTCTTTAAGATATGGTTTACCGAATCGACGTTCAACTTCACAAGTTCCACAGTAGGCACTGAGCGCTTTAGAAATGTTTGCGGCTGGTATAGCTGAGTAAGCAATACACCAACATAACCTCACTGCTACTATTCACGATTATAGAAAGAGCTATTCGTACATATGTATGTATGTATGTATGTATGTATGTGTATGTACGCTAAACAATGAAAGCGTGTCAGTTAGCCCTGCGGCTGCATGTCACTCAAGTCACTTAATAATAGGTCTAGTTTGTGAACCTTTAAATAATCAACTTTTATTTTAGTTATTTGGTTCACCTGTTACTGCCGTTAGAACTATGACCGTACTGTTCAAGCCTTTTTTACTTATACCCTATTTGACAGAACTATAACAGACTATGATTTTATTTTATGCGATGGTAGCTTTTTATTATAAATCATGTCACAATAATCAAACCATATGCGCATTCCCTGATAATATTTCAATACATTTTTGCATGTTACACTTGTTACATAATAGGAAATAATAAATAACATTAATTCTGTGCCAAAAAATTATTTTAGTTTTTCATTTAATTATTTAAAATTGTTGAAAATTAAACTGCATGACTAACAACTGCAGAGGGCCTGGAATTATCTTTCTGACAGCCTTAAATTAAAGCATTTTTCCAAATATTCAAGCTCGAAGATTTTCCTTCTGCTCTCACCTAT